>NC_059334.1:19461036-19651111 GCF_018350155.1 Leopardus geoffroyi | reverse complement strand
GCTTGGGCAAGAGCTACAACAGTAGCGAAAAGCAGAGTCTCTCAATTTCTGTTTTGCTTCTATCTTCTCGATCCGTGAGAGCGGTCCTAAAAACACGAAAGTGTCGAAGGATGATTAAAAGCAAATGAAGTCCCAGGCGAGGCGACACCCAGGCGACACCAACTCGAGTGTCTGAATCTAGGACTGGCCAAGTGGACTGCAAGAATTTGCACTTTCAGAATCAGTGTTTGGAAACTTAAAAAAAGATTGACCACGGGGAAGGAGGGGAGTATAATGGTTAGGGCTTGTTTTGGTATTAGATGGGCCTGGAAGTCCTGGCTCTGTCACTTACTAGCTGCCTAACATTGGAATAGGAAACTTTTCTGGGCTTTATTTCTTTATCTCTAAAATGGATAAAATCTATGAATTCATAATTATCATCGAGAGAGGGAGACAGAGAGAGAGAGAGAGAGACAGACAGACAGACAGACACAGGGAGAGAGATTTCACTTTCACTATTTGTTGTAGCAAAGGATCAGCTTATCTGAGGGCCCCTGAAGCGTAACAATTATTCACCTTGCCTCTCATGTTGACTAGGTAGCTTCATTTGATCAAGGAAGGGAGACGATAACTGCTAGGGATAGGGATCGGGCCAGGGAGAAAGTCATTGATTTGAAATTTCTAATGAAATTATTATCCTCACCTTAAAAGGGGAAAAGTTGGAAGGAGTTAAATCAGTTTTCTTGACATCGGTCCAAATGTTTATTTATTTATTTATCAGAGAGCAAAGAGAGAGTGCACAAGTCTACAAGTTGGGAGGGGCAGAGGGAGAGAGAGAGAGAGAGAGAGAGAGAGAGAGAGAGAATCTTAAGCAGGTCCCCATGCCCAGCAAGGATGCTCAACATGGGACTTAATACCATGACCGTGAGACCATGACCTGAGCCAAAATCAAGGGTCAGACACTTGACCCACTGAGCCACCCAGGCATCCCAGCATTAATTTCTTTCTAAGCTTCAAACTGTGCCATGAGAACAGAGTTTTTTGTTTTTTAATGTTTATTATTTGAGAAAGAGACACGAGAGCAAGGAGGGGAGGGGCAGAGAGAGAGAGGGAGACACAGAATCGGAAGCAGGAACAGAGAAGCTGGAACACATACATGGGACCCCAGGGGTTGGGGCTGGGATCTGCGGAACTTTCCGGCACCCTGAGCTACCTTGTTACGTTAATTTCTTTCCATCTCTATTCCATTTGGAGGTGTTTCAACACTATGCATTCCCGCTTTGGGATTAGGCAAAGGAGGCAGGGGGTAGACTGAGAGCTGACACCCAGACTGCCATGGAAGAGCCTGCCAACAGAAGAGAATGCCCTGGGCCGTTAACTTCTTGGGCAGCATCCGGCCAACGTGGCCCCCGACCACGGGGCTGTCCAGAATGAGGCCCAGAAGTCAGGCGGGACTCCCAGAACTGCCAAGGACGCCAGAGCCAGCCTTAGGGAGCTCAAAGGTCCTCAGTGGGGGGCCTCATGAACTCTGCTTCAGTCTGGGGGATTTTCGTATGAGTCATTCTCAGCTCAGAACACCCAGGCTGTGGTTAACGACTTGAGGTTTTATTGGGTGAAAGAATATTGAGCCCCTTGGACTCTTTCTTCAACCTTTTTATTATAGATCAGCTGACCCAACACGTGCTCCCTCAAGTGGCCCCCTTCGGGGACGTCAGAAAGGAATCTTTAACACAGGCGACTTTAACCTTTGCTATCTTCAGGACCCATTTTTATCTTTATCCCTCTTCCTGACTATAATCTCACTGTGCCATTAAGACTCTGTTTTTGTTCGTTTTAACGCACTTGTTATTTTAAGATAGTTTTTTGACTTACAGAAAACCATAGCGTACCGTGCTCAATTTAGTATAATTTTATACTTTTGTACTTTTTCTACTCTTATATGTTCATAGTATATTTTTAATTTTTTTATAACATTTATTTATTTTTGAGACAGAGAGAGACAGAGCATGAACGGGGGAGGGTCAGAGAGAGGGAGACACAGAATCTGAAACAGGCTCCAGGCTCTGAGCTGTCAGCACAGAGCCCGACGCGGGGCTCGAACTCACAGCCCTCACGGACCGTGAGATCATGACCTGAGCTGAAGTCGGCCGCTTAACCGACTGAGCCACCCAGGCGCCCCCATAGTATATTTTTTAGAGTATGCTTTTTGTATAGAACCCTCATGTACCCATGACAGTTTGATTTTTGTTTTTATTTTTTTCAAATGTTTATCTATTTTTGAGAGAGAGAGAGAGAGAGCGCGCGTGCACGTGTGCGCACGCGCGCTGAGAGAGAGAGTGGGGGAGGGGCACAGAGAGAGGGAGACACAGAATCCGAAGCAGGCTCCAGGTTCCCAGCCATCAGCACAGAGCCCGACATGGGGCTCCAACCCACAAACCCGCGAGATCATGACCTGAGCCAGAGTTGGACGCTTAACTGACTGAGCCGCCCAGGCGCTCTCCCACGACAGTTTTATGTCATTAACATTTTACGTAGTAAAGTAACTGTTTGGTACTGAAATGGTCACAACGGCCCAAAATATTGCCGACTACTGTGAGTTTTTAGGAGCAACTTGGGGGAATTTGAATCCTTCTTTTGAGAGAGAGCTCTGCCTACTGTAAGTTTTGTGTATAAGGTTACTTCAAACTGAGATCTGCCCCATGAGCCAGAGGACAGGAAGTGGACGTGCACCATTCGGCCTGTACAATATTTGTCCGTTGAAAATGTCTCTCCTTTTTCTGTGCTAATTCAAATTCTTATTTCACTTATGGTTCACCTTGATGAGCTCATTGGAGAGGCAGACTGTTTCAGTGTGGATTCCCAAACAGACCGAAAGGCCCTCGATGTCAAGGACCAGCTTGCTGCCTTCTTTCATGCCTTTACAATAGTTTTATTATTATTATTCTTAATTTTTTAAATGTTTATTTATTTTTGAGACAGAGAGAGACAGAGCATGAACGGGGGAGGGTCAGAGAGAGAGAGGGAGACACAGAATCTGAAACAGGCTTCAGGCTCTGAGCTGTCAGCACAGAGCCCGACGCGGGGCTCGAACTCACGGACCCTGAGATCATGACCCGAGCCGAAGTCGGACATTCAACCAACCGAGCCACCCAGGGGCCCCAATAGTTTTATTATTTTATAGGTTGGGCAAATGGGGAGGAAAGATTAAGTGGCTTGGTGAAGGCTGCACAGAAGATCCACCAAAAGTGACCATGGCAATAATGAGGAACATTCATTTCCAGTTTGTAGGAGCTGGAGCTGGGGAGGCAAGGGAAGCCTGCCACGTGGTATTTAAGGGCGTGCCAAAGAATTGAGCAACCAAAATGAATAATATTTTAACGCAATATTTAAAAATGAACGCATAAAAAAACCCACGATCAACAAAAGTGTTACCGCTAGTCTTATGACCCTGTGTTATTGTGCAATGACACAGTGGTTTCCAATGAAGTCAGGGATCCCGGGCCCGTTCAGCACTCCCTCCCCCGCCAGGTGACATACAAGGGTTGACAATGGCAAGACTGGCTTTAGACAGAATCGTGTTTTTTGATGGTAGTGGTTTAATGAACTTTTTGTCCTTGCTTCAAAACATGTGAGGATATTTTGATAGGTGCGTATAGTGGCGCCATTTTCCTTTCCCCCGCCCCAGGCGTCTAGGAGTCTTCATAGAACTGCAACTTTTTTTTCTTTTAACGTGTATTTATTTTTGAGACAGAGAGAGACAGAGCATGAATGGGGGAGGGGCAGAGAGAGAGGGAGACACAGAATCGGAAGCAGGCTCCAGGCTCTGAGCCGTCAGCCCAGAGCCCGACGCGAGGCTCGAACTCACAGACCATGAGATCGCGACCTGAACTGAAGTCGGACGCTTAACCGGCTGAGCCACCCCAGGCGCCCCTGGAATTGCAACTTACAAAAAGCTTTAGCATATATCAGTTCATTTAATGCTCCAAAAAAAAAAAAAAAAATCCTGAGAGGATGCTGTTATCCTCATTGTAGAGAAAAAGGAACGAGGTCTCAGATTAAGTTCCTAACCCAGCGATACTGGGCTGGCCAGCGGTGGAGCTGGGATTCTGGGGTTCCCCGACCCAGATCCTGACTTGAACTGCCCTGCAAATTGCCTTTGTGCATCCAGCCCAACCCCCTGCTTTTCCTTCTCAGTTGTGTGCCCTCACGTCCGTCTCTGCCATTTTCCCAGGGGGGTGTTCATGTGCTCGTGGGAGTATGTGTGTACCTGGATATGTGTGTTTGCTTCTATGAGCATGTGAATACATGTATGTGTGCATGCACACGTGTGTACTTTCAGAATGTGAGACAACATGGCACAGAGGGCTTACGTCCAAAGAGGGTTGTGGCCGGACAGAGTTCCCGTCTACTGACTTTGCCTCGTGGATCACATTTGGAGAGCTCGCACCATCCCTGAGAGCTCAGAGAGGGTTTTGTGTCCTTCTCCATCCACAGGATGGCGGGGAACCCGCCAGGGCCCATGGCAAGGAACCACCCCTCCTGAGCTGCCTCCCTTCTCAGGCTTTCAGGAGAAGCCTCGGAATCTTGGAGGTGATATAGAAGAAGTTGCCAACCAACCCTATGGCTGTAGGAAAAAAAAACCCCAAAACACGTTATTGGGGGAACCCCTGTTTTTCTTTTCCAAAGTGAGTGCCTGAAACCCCCCCCCCCCACCAATATGCAGCCCAGCTTCTGGGGCATGATTGCAGAAATGGGGTTTTTCTTGGGATGCGTCAGGAATTGTTCCATGTAAGATAAACATTCTCTGAAATGCCATCCCCTTTCCAAACCCAAGCCCAGCGTAATAACCTGAGAAATCATTATTACCCAGTCCCTCAATCCTATTCCAATAAAGGGAGGACCACACACTAGCAGCTTTCAGCGGTTTTCCCTGGCCAAATATTGTTCTACCCTGTGTTAGTTTTGACAGGATTAGTCATGGAGTCCTACTATAAAAGTCCCGGGATCCCTGTTGGCTGGACAGCCTATTAAAATATTGGTTTACTTTCTTGCAGTTTGCAAGCCCATGGGGCCCTGAGAGACATTTTTAGGTATATTGTTTCTTGGCCAGCCTGTTTCAGAGCAGAGAAGGCCAGACACAGCCACTGTCTCGACCGAGAGACTCTTGAGGGCTTGAAGGCACCTTTACAAAGGCAGGCAAGAGGCTCCCTCGCCATGCAGGCATTTTTTTTTGTTTTTGTTTTTTTTTCAAGTAGGCTCCCGGAGCCGAGCCTGAACTCACGACCCCGAGATCAAGACCTGAGCTGATATCAAAAGTTGGACGCTTGACCCACCGAGCCACCCAGGTGCCCCATCACCATCTCTGTTTTTATTGCAGCGTGTGCTTACTTCTAGCTTTTTTGGGCCGAATTTAAAGACCATAGGGGCGCCTGGGTGGCGCAGTCGGTTAAGCGTCCGACTGCAGCCAGGTCACGATCTCGCGGTCCGTGAGTTTGAGCCCCGCATCAGGCTCTGGGCTGATGGCTCAGAGCCTGGAGCCTGTTTCCGATTCTGTGTCTCCCTCTCTCTCTGCCCCTCCCCCGTTCATGCTCTGTCTCTCTCTGTCCCAAAAATAAATAAACGTTGAAAAAAAAAAAAATTTAAAGACCACAAAATGATGAGGCCAAAACTCCACAACTTTTGTGTCATTTATTCTTTTTTTTCTAAATAAAGCCCTCCTAAAAGTCTCGTTATTTTACGTCTTTTCACTTCCAGCCTCTATTATTCTAGAACATTCCTTCACATTGTCTCAAAATTCTCTTCTTCAAATGCTGCTCTGGTGGTGTCAGCCCTCACTGCCTAACTGCCCGTCGTGGCCAGCCAGGCCGCTCAGGGTGAAGGAATACCTAAGTCTGCTGGAACAGGCATCCGTAAACGTGCGCTAACAGGCTGACGTGTGAATGGGCTCCATGGGGACACACAGTTAAGTCCCCCCACATGGCTCATCCTTACTTATGTCTCTTCCCTACACTCTGCTCCAAGGAAGCCTGCTTACAGTTTCCCACGCTGGGATGTCTATACCTGGTACGCACACCGGAGAACGTACTTTTACCTACCAGAATGTGTGGCATCTGACGATCTGTGATCTTAGCATCCATGATGGATTCACTACCCAACGTTTTCTCTGAGCCACCTGGTCTGTGATGTCTGTTGATCCCGCAACCCCTGGGATTGGGCCTATCACTCACCCTAGTGAGTTTGCGTTTCCTTACGTATGTCACCACATATTATCTTTTTATGTGCATTTTGCCTTCTTTTCCTTAGAAGGAAGACTCCTTGGGACAGGAATGCAGCCTTCTGTATCTCCCCACGGCTTCTAAGAGTGTTCTGCAGCTCAACGTTCCCTGATAAACAGGGTGACTAAAGCATTGCAATGAACCAGAGTAGAGATCAAGGCTGTGCAACAAAGGGTAAGGATACTCTTTGAATAAGACTGGCATTCATTCCTCAGGTTTCTGTATGTTTATAGAGCAAGAAGGATCCTGGCAGTTTGGGTAGCTCGGTTCCAGTTACCCGACATCCAGCAGGCCTGGGCGTCGACAGCCATCACTCAGCCATGTCAGATGGGGTGACTGGACCAATGGAAACATATGGTATTTTATATGGTGGTGGTGGGAGGGGGCTGTTTCTGTTTTTATTTGTCTTTAACTGGAGTGTGTGTGTTTCAGGACCACACAGCAGTGGTGTTCCGCCTGCTTGGAACAAAAATGATGAGCCTGTGTTTCTAGGCCCGTGTTTATTTAATGTGCTATGTAAACAGTGTCCACAGGGGACAGGAAAAAGTGCTAAAGTTTAATACAGACACCCTCTAATTTAACCCTCCAGAGATTGCTCTCTGAATTTCTTGGTTTCGGGTTTTCATTTGCTTTCCTGAATGAAAATGGTTCTGGAGTCCCTGAACGCCTGATGTTACATGTCATTTTGGAATGGCTTACTCATGGTGTCAAGGATATATGTTAAAATGTAGGAATTCCCATAATGCCTCTCATTAAAAAGAAGCAAACGACACAGGGCGCCTGGGTGGCTCAGTCGGTTGAGCGTCTGACTTCAGCTCAGGTCAGGATCTCACAGTTCACGGGTTCGAGCCCCGCGTCGGGCTCTGCGCCGACAGCTCGGGGCTTGGAACCTGTTTTGGGATTCTGTGTCTCCCTCTCTCTCTGCCCCTCCCCTGCTCACCCTCTGTCTCTCTCTCTAGATAAACATTAAAAAAATTTCAAAAAAAAATAAGCAAACAACAAAACGTCTCACTGAACGGAAACCCGCTTTCAATGCTGCTCACCAGACCAAGGCCAAACTTGAAGTTTTATTCAGTTGTCCCATAGGGGGTTTGTTGGGACTCACTGAGAGCCTACAGCTTGTGATTCCTCCTCAAAACGCCTTTCTACTGGGCTTTCCAAGACCTTCCCAGAACAGCCCTGAGGATGAATGCTAGAGGTGCTCCCTCAGTCAGGGGAAATTGAGGTCCACGGTTTTCCTCCTGTAGGGCAGTAAGGGTCTAGGGGCTCAGCAGCAGGCCAGACCCCCACCCCGGTTCCCTCATAGAGCGCCTTCTCCTGTGGCCCTCTCTCCTGTACTGTGGGGTCAGGGCCAATCCCATCACCTTACACATGAGAGAATGGAGGGCCTAAGTAGTTAGGGGGAGAGCTGGGGTCAGGACACTCCCGCCTCTGGGTCTGGTGGCGTTTGTCGTAGTCCTTCAGGGGGCTCTGGGCCTGCCCCTGATAGGGCCTTCACCCTGGTGTGGAGGCGACAGCGACAACCAGGCGAGGCTGGGGCCGTGACTCCAGCCGGTTAATCTTTCATGAGAGGTCTGGACGGACTCGTCTGGCCTCCTGGGAGCTTCCGAGCAGCTCAGAGACTTCAGTCCCAGAACCAACTTGAACGATTAGAGAGCTGAATGCAGGGAGGCTGATCTCGGTACAGTTCTGACTTCTGTTTTGAGCTGTGTTCAAGGAATGAGCACAGGGGGATTATCACATGGTGGGAGAGATGAGCAGGGGGAAAAGCCAGTGTTAGCCGCAGAGCTCGATGGCCGGGGGTCACAGGAGGGGCATCACATCGGTGTCCTCCATTTATCTACTCACAACCAGCCGGTTGGCCATTCCTTCTGCAAACCGCCGAGCCGTAGTGACTACATCACACGCAGTGCAAAGGCCTCAGGCCGTTTACTGCGCTGGGCCTGGATGGCAGCCAGCGGCTCTGCGAGGGCCACGTGGATGGATTCCAGAAACAACTAGAGGATGTAGCTGCTCGCTGGGTGCTTTCAGCTGTTGTTGTTTCTTTTCCCCTTTATCTCTTACCTGTCCTTAGGAATCGGTCCTCTGTTTACTTTGAGTTGGAACCCAAATTACCTCAGAGGTCGATGACTCACGCTCTTGGCCGCCGTGAACGGCACCGAGTGACCCTTACGTAAGGCATTTCCACCATCTGAGGAAAGGGATGATCTGGGTTACTCTTCAGTCACAAACACTCTGTGTGGCTTTGTTGGCAATTTAAGAACAGGTGTGTCCTGGGGGCTCAGGGTTCTAGAATCCCGGGAAGGAAGAAAACCAGTTGCTTTCATTCATGAGTTTTAAAAGATTCCCTGAGTGGTAACTAAGCTTTAACAAAAAGGCTGGACAAAAAGGCTGAAATTGCCCCCACCACCCCCCACAGGGGGCCACACTCAAGGAGTGTCCCAGACCTGGGGCCTGTACCCTGGGGCCAAGCTCCTGTTACTTATTTGCTCCCATCGTCTTCTCTGTTTTAATCCATTCACACTGCGGTGGTCTGAAATTTGTGTCACCTTCAAATTTGTAATGTTGGAATCCTAACCCTTAAAGACAAAGGCATTTGGAGATGGGGCCTTTGGGAGGTGCTTAGGTCATGAGGGTGGAAACTTCATGCATGGGGTTAGTGTTCTATAAAAGAAACTCCACAGAGCTCCCTTGCCCTTCCTCTATGTGAGGACAGTGAGAAGACGCTGTCCATGACCCAGGTAGAGGGTCCTCACCCAACCACTCTGGCGCCTTGATCTTGGACTTCCCAGTACATCTGTGGTGTTTATGAGCTCCCCAGCGTGTCGTATATTGGTATAGCGGCCAGAATGGGCTAAGACACACAGAGGGGGTCACACAGACATTTCCCAGGGCAAGAAGGACCTCATAATAGGGGTGATCTCAGCCTGTATCTGACTTTCTTCTGGGCCTCAGGCCTGGGCATTGCTAAATGCTCTGTCCTCGGCCCAGGCAGTGGGTGAGGCAGGCAGGCTTCTGTGGATGCTCTTGTGGTCTCCCAGCCCTCCCCTCCCACCCCCAAAACCTCCTCTTTCTCCTGGGATCTCGTATGTCAGAACTCTAATTCGTTCTGACCTCTCAACAGCCAGGTCTGGTAGACAATATTATCAGTCCTGGTTCGCAGATGAGGCAACTGAGACTCAGGCAGGTTAAGTCACTTGATCAAGATTCTGATTCTGTGGGGGGCACCTGGGTGGCTCAGTCGGTTAAGCGTCCGCCTCTGGATTCCGCGGAGCCCGCTTGGGAATCCCTCTCCCTTGCTCTCCACCCCTCCCCTGCGCTCACACATGCTCTCTCCTGCTCTCTCTCTCTCTCAAAATAAATAAACGTGAAAAAAAAACCAAAAACCAAAAGGAGTACGATTCTGTAAAACAGCTGGTCCGAGACTTCGATCTTGCTCCAAAGCGTGTTACCTCCCACAGAGGCCCACCATATCTGCTGTTTATTTTTTTAGACGGTCAGGGACTTCGCTTGGCTGCCGGGGCAGTGTTGCTGTGGGAGACGGCCTGCCCTTTACAGAGGGCTCAAGGGGCGAGAGGGCTGAGCCCAACCCTGTTTGGGAGGAACAACCGTAGCTGAGAGTGAATGATCCAGGGCCTAGAATCAGCAGAGGCCGTACGAGGTGGCCTCTGACCACCACCGAGGGGCGGGGGACTAAAGAGACGAGGGAGAAAAGCCATCCTAACCAAGCCATTGTCAAGTGTTCCGTGACTGGAAGGGGAGGGGCCAAATTAGAGATGATAACCACCTGATCCAAAGCCCCCGTGGGGCTGCTATTGAAGAGGCCCCCGGACCCTTACTTTGCGCCCACCTAGAGGCTTGGATTCTCACACACGCGCGCACACACACGCACGCACGCGCGCACACACACACCCACCCCCATGCACGCACACCATTTTGTTTCGTTTTGCCGTGTTTTGCTTTTGCTGCCAACAGGCATTTATTCTTCCATTAAATAAGGCTATAGAGAGCATGGTGAATTGTCTGCTTACAGCTGCAGTTCTGCCTAAGATGCTCGTTTGTACGAACTGTTTTTCTGATACACCCCAACCGAGAAGGCTCTGAAAACTTCTCTCAAGGAAAATGCTTTTCAGGCTTTTGACAGTAATTTCAAGTCTCATCCTGCACTTCATTACCCTTCGTCACCCTTATCAGAGGTGGAGTGAATTAGTCATGCAATTATTTGTTTGATGTCTGCGTCTCCCACCGACTGTGAGCTTCATAAGGACCGGGACCAAGCCTGTCACTCCTTCATTTAACAGATACTTATCCAGAGCCTGTTCTGCATGTTGGAGATGCAAAAGTGAGTGAACTACCGGGGGAAGTTGTGAACCTTCTCAGTTACTTCTGAGGCCCCAGCACCTGGGAATCCCTGGCATACAGCAGGCACTTAATGAATACGATCGACACACTTCTGGTGTGTTCTCCAACCCCCCCCCCCCCGCCCCGGCATCTTCCCTTAATAAGAGATTTGGGTCCTCACTCTGTCCTCCTGGGCAAGCCTCCACTAGCCAGTGCCCCACGCACTGTCCTGGGGGCACACAGCTCTGTGCCTGCAGGGTGGGGTCAGGATCACCCTGCCTGCCCTAAGCATCGGCTGAGGACAGACAGGAAAAAGGGACACGGCCGTTCCAGCAGGATGAGGGGAGGGCTGACCCACTTTTCTTGTCTGTGAAGTTCCCAACTGTGCCCAGGGCTTGGCGGGGGGTGGGGGTGGGGGTGGAATCCTGGCTTGCCGCCCTGACCCCTGCTCTGTGCTGCATTATTTGCAGGACAGTGACGTGTATCACTGGGGTGGGTGAGTCATCAACAAAGCTGCCAGAGAGATTCAGAGTCCCATGGGCTCAGCCTAGGGGACTGAGGTCAGTTTGTTCATGGCTCTGGAAGGCACAAAGCTGTGGCACACATTGGTCTCCTCCTCCCTCGTCCTGGGGCTCTGGGCAGGTCCATCAACCCCCTCCCCCCCCCCGCCACCCCGCGTCTGCACAGGTAGCGAAGAGAACTCGAACGTTCACGAGGGAGAGATCCGTGCGTCAACGTGGAAGCGGCCGCTGCCCAAACAAACGCGGAATCTTGGGCAGTGCCTCCAATTCTCCAAACCTCAGTTTTCTTATCTGGAGATGGGTGTAATTATATCTACCCCCAAGAAGTTGTGGAAAGATTGGAACTGTTGTTTGTACAGCATGGGCACTTACAAAGCGGTGGGCGTCATTTCTCAGGGCTCCTAATTGGAATCCGATCCAACCTCGTGCTCATGATCACTGCGTATCACCAATCACAATCTCTCTCCATCTCTCTCCCTGCATGTCATGACTGGGAAGACCGAGGAATAAGCCACCCAGACTCTCCCTTTTTGGGAGGAAGGTGGCACAGTGTGTTTTACCCTGTCCTGCTGGTGTTGGGGCAAGAATCACAACCTGCAGATCAACTCCAGCACGAAATGCGTCTTCTGAGCCCAGCCAGCCCCGCCATGGCCTACGTCTACCCTCGTCCTTTCTTCCTGTTCCTTGCTCTTAACTGAACTCCTGGAATTTCCTTTCCTGTCCTTGGAAAAGTCTCTGAATCTTTCCTCATGTTCCTCTTGGTTGCTCGCCTTCTTCCCTCTTGGCTCAGGGGAATGGGGCGGGGAGGGGTCCTGTTTTCACACACTGAAGCCCTTCCTCTCCTCTCTTTCTCCTGTTGCCTGCCTGCCAGCTCTCCCGTCTCCTTCCTGTTTCTTCCAAAACGTCCTTTCCATCAGCCGCTCTGTCAGCTCTCCATTCTCACACAAGCATAGATGCACGTGTAAAGAGAAACGCACAGTGTGGATTTAAAAACTATTTCTTTTTAATGTTGATTTATTCTTGAGAGAGACAGAGGCAGAGCATGAGTGGGGGAGGCGCAGAGGGAGAGGGAGACACAGAATCGGAAGCAGGCGCCAGGCTCGGAACCGTCGGCGCAGAGCCGGACGCAGGGCTCGAACTCACGAACCGCGAGATCATGACCTGAGCCGAAGTCGGACGCTCAACGGACCGCGCCACCAGATGCCCCCATCCTGTGGATTTTTAAAAATGGGATCATGCTGTATAAATTACCCTGCCAATTGCTTTCCTCTTGCTTCCACGCACCATGGACGTCCCTTCCGGAAGGTCAATATATGTGCTACCTCATTCTCTTTAAAGGTCATATAATATTTCAAAGTAGAGACGGACACCCTTGTACAACCACCCCTCTAAGCTGTAGGCACCAAAGCTGTTTCTGGTCTGTGCTTGCGGGTCTGCTGCCTTAGAGATGCTATATTTAACATCCCTGTGTATATTCTTACTTACCAGTGCTTTCATTTTTTGTAGAACAGCTACATACGAGCGAGGTGGATCTGTAAAAGGATATATGTAGCTTTCGAAATCGGATACTGTTTCATGATTTTCCCAAATGGGAGGCACCCCCGCTTCCGGGCAGGGTACCCCACTGGCTCTTTTTGTGTATTCTCGAAAGCAGCAGCTATCATTAGGTTTCAATGTTTTATTTATTTATTTATTTATTTGAAAGAGGGAGAAAGAGAGAGAGAGAGAGAGAGAACGCATGCGCACGTGAGCAGGGGAGGGGAAGAGAGGGAGGGAGGGACGGAATCCCAAGCAGGCTCCCGGCTGTCAGTGCAGAGCCCAACTTGGGGCTTGAACTCAGAGCCATGCAATCATGACCTGAGCCGAAAGCAAGACGCTTAATCCAATGAAACACCGAGGAGGCCCTATTTTTCAATATTTGTCAACCACACGACAAGGGGATATTGGTACGTGTCACTTTATTGTACATTTTCCTGACTATCAGTGGAATTGAGCGTCTTCTATGAATACTGACTCTTGAAATATCTTCTGTGGGAAGTCTATTCATTTCCTTTCACTACTTAATGAGTTTGCCCTTTTCCTATAAATCTGTGGAAGTTCTTTGAATAGTAGGCATATTAAACCTTTATCTGCTGTAAGTATTGAAAATATCTTTTCCAAGTACATATATATATATGTGTGTGTGTGTGTGTGTGTATACACATATATATATGTATATACACACATATATATGTATATATACACACACATATATATACATACATATATATATATATATATATATATATATATATACACACTTGGAAAAGATACTTTCAATACTTATAGTAGATAAAGGTTTTTTTTGTTTGTTTTTTTTTTACTATTTTCTGAGTTTACTTTTTCTAACCTACAAAAACCTACCAGTTTTATTTAATCAGATTTGTTGTCTGGTCTTTTCTTTAAGGCTTCTAGGTCTCCTGTCTGGCTTAGAAAGAGCCCCCTTCCTGTAAGATTATACAGAGATTCTCCTCACTTACACACTTTTGTTACGTGTATTTGATTTTTGATATTTGGTTTAAAATATCTTCGGAATTTGTTGTATCTCTTTGGAATTTCCTTCGGGGCATAGCATGAGGCGGAAGTTTAACTATGTTTTTCTTCTCGATAAAGAGCTAATTATGCTAGCACCATTTATTATGAACACAATTATTTTCTCCCTAAATTGAAACATCACCTTAGTTACATGTTAAGGGCTTGACGTCTCTTGAATTGATTTCTGGGCTCTAATCTCTTCCATCAGTCCACTCAACTATCTGTGCCAGGAGCAAGCTTCATCAAATTACAGGAACTTTGGGGGGCGCCTGGGTGGCTCTGTCGGTTAAGCGTCCAACTTCGTCTCAGGTCATGATTTCACGGTCCGTGAGTTCGAGCTCCGCATCGGGCTCTATGCTGACAGCTCAGAGCCTGGAGCCCGCTTCAGATTCTGTGTCTCCCTCTCTCTCTGCCCCTTCCCTGCTCTCGCTCTCTCTCTCAAAAATAAATAAAGATTAAAAAATATCTTTAAATTACAGGAGCTTTGGGGTCATCTTACTATCTGGTCAACAAGGAGAGACTTTCCCTCTTTTGTGAGCCGTTCTGGTGAGTCTCATTTATTGATGGTGTGATTTGGGGCAAGAAGGGTCCATTGCTTTATCTGGAAAATTCAAGACCAGAACTCTGGCTTCCTCACAGCTTGGCTGTAGGATGCCATCAGCATGTCCCTTTCTTACCCCTCCCTCGGGCACCTAGCATTTCACCCTGGGGTCAGCACTGCCATCCTGGCGGTCCCCAGCTGTCTTTGTCCTCTTCTCAGTCTCTCATTTCTCTGCAATAACCCTTCCTTTGTTGTTGTTGTTGTTTTTCATGTTTACTTTTGAAAGAGAGAGAGCGAGTGAGTGGGGGAGAGGCAGAGAGAGCGAGGGAGACACAGAATCTGAAGCCGGCTCCAGGCCCCCTGAGCTGTCAGCACACAACCGGATACGGACCTCGAACCCCCCACCGTCAGATCATGACCTGAGCCGAAATGGAGAGTCCGACACGTAACCGACTGAGCCACCCGGGCGCCCCTCGACGAACAATTAGAACTGGCAGAAAGGCAATTAATAAAGTAAGTGACAGGCAGAACCGAAACCGCGGCACCTATTGAAGAATAACGGATAACAGGTGGAGATTAGCAAGGGCATGTTTCTATTAATAACACCATCTATTAATAGCGATGGCCACCGACTGAGTTCATTATCGCTGGGTCCTCTGCTAAAGGTGAAAAGAGCATTATCTCATTTGATCCTCTCCACAGGGCAAGGGAGGGGGGCGCGGTTATGGGTCCCGTTTATCAGGGAAATTGTTCTGGGTGTGAACTAATCCGCACTGGTCCTCACGCTGGGGTGCAGGCTGTGCCCTCCCAGCACCTGTCGCCCGTGGTGTGAGGCTGCCTTTCTACAAAGCTGGAAAGACAGGCTTCAGTCCATGTGGAGATAATGCCTATGTGGAAGAAGAGAATTATTTTTTCTAACCGCCCCAGAATTGGCAACACAGGAGCCGGGACTTGAGACAGTGGCACCGCCCGTCTCCCCTCCTTCTCATCACCTTTTCAACCTGTGGCTCCTGGGGTCTCCCAGGAGTGAGAAACCAGTCTTTTATGGAGCCCTACAATTCCTAAAGGCTTGTCCCTCAGCGGTACAAAGCCAGGGCGGCCAAAGCTTTGAAATGACCAGGTCACCGCCTGCAGGGACTCAATTATGTTTTTTATTTCAAATTTTTAAAAAAATGTTTATTCATTTTTGAAAGACAGACAGAGACAGAGTGTGAGTGGGGGGAAGGGCAGGGAGAGAGGGAGACCCAGAATCCGAAGCAGGCTCCAGGCTCCGAGCTGTCAGCACAGAGCCCGATGCGGGGCTCGAACCCATGAGCCGCGAGGTCATGACCTGAGCCAAAGGGGGACGCTCAACCGACTCAGCCACCCAGGCGCCCCTTAATTATGTTTTTCAGACAAGAAACACCTTCCTTCTGAATATTTCCAGCGTCTCTTGTTACTTTTAGACTCTTGAAGCACCCATTGGCTGGAAAACACAGGAAAGCTCTTAGTCATTGCTGTTGTAGCTACAGATACTCTTATTTTAATGAAACTGCACGTTCTTGGGAAGAGCATCTTGTTTCTGGATTTGTGTTAGCTGGCTCAGGCTCTGGTTGTATTTGGGCAAGCCTGGACAGATGGCTCTTTCTACAGACGCAAGGTGGCCTTGTTCACCTGGCCTGCAGGAATGAGGGGGGGCGGGTGGCAGAAGTGAACACACTGAGACAGGATTCAGATGACAGGAGGCTCACTTTCCTTCTCACAGAAGGTCTCCAGACACCTGCCCTCCGCCGGTGAAGCCTGCCTGTGGCCTCGATCCCTCCAGGCTAACCGATCAGTTGCGATTTCCTTCTCCGGGAATCTATTGCCCTCTTTGTAATTATCTTAAAAGCTCACCATTTCGTCTCGCCCAGTCACCACGGTCTTTTAAAGATATAACCTCTGCTGAGAACTCAGAGGTGCACACTGAGCAGTGTGGCTCATTTAGCTTGCAAAAACGAGTGCCCGAGATTTTACTGTTTATAGGTGTTTTGTAAATAGGAACTGTTTAAACGCTGCAGAGGAACTTTCTAGTTAAGTGAGCTCCTCTGGGAATCCCTTTGCAAGGCAAAGAACTCTTTTTTGATGTTGAAAACGTGAATTGATCTGTTTCAGAATGTGGTATGTAAGGTTTTCTCAGAGTGGCCCTGTGCACATGTGGGTAGAATTACAGTCACAATGCGAGATGACACCCGGCTGGCTGTCTCGGCTTCTTTCCCGCATTCTGCAGTAAAAAATGTCTTGTCTCCGCCCGGGTGGCAGGATTTGAATGTGAAGAATAAAATTTGCCGTGACATCAGATACACAATTGTGACAGCCCCCTGCTAATGTAAAAGATTTCATGTTAGGCTTTTAAGTCCTTCCCGGGGTTCGTTTTATCCTCTTATACAAGGAATGCTTCTCTTGACTCAATTAATCTGGAGGCGAATTTAAAGATACAATTTTCCTACCAGGACGTCAGCCGTATGAGGACAACGTGGGCTCTGGTGCCCGATGACATTTGATGCAACTTACATGGTAATCATGTATTTCCAAGAGGTGCTATTAAACCCAAGTGGATTAAAGACAGCTCCATATTTTATAACCCTTTCCTCATTTTGGATTTTCATACGTTGCTTCATCATGAGGAAGGCCGCAACTCTGCTGAGCCATTGTTAAAGTGATAACGAATCAAATCCTAAAGCCGTATTTTTGTATCATTCCCCCCTTTGCCGTGTTCAGGCCTGACAACCCAAGATGGCGCCGGGGACTCCGGCATTGGCTTGGCCGTATCCACATGTGTGTGACCGATGAAGCTCCTCCCAGAGAGGGGCGGGTGAGGCGGCCCTGTGCGCACAACCTCCGGCACCCCTTCCCCGCACACGGCCACGCAGACCCACACTCACAGCCAAACCCATCTGCACACACGTACACACGCAGCCTCCCCACCCTCAACAGGCACACAAACCAACATACGTTCTCCAACACACGCTCATACCTGCACATAGCTCTCAACACACACACCTTTCAACGGACCCTCACGTACACATACCCCAATGCACAGACATAGAGACTAACACACATTTGTTCACAGCCCCTCCCTCCCCCCCCTTCCCCCCCTTCCCCCCCCCCCCCACACACATATGGGCTCACAGACCAAAACACATTCCCCAACACATACACATACTCACACGCACCTCCTGCTCTGGTGGCCTCCAGCCTACCTAATCAAACTAAAATCTAAGCCTGTAGATGTCTCAACGTTTCAAAATTGACAGCTAAATACAACCAATGACGAACAGCTACCTCGGCTTTAAGTCATAGCCATTCAAGTAAGGTCCTTTCTTTGCTTCTGAGACTTCTCTCCGCAAGTCTTTCCGCTGACTCCCGTTGGCGGAGTGCCCCTGGTCACTTCCGGTTTGGTGCTGTCCGAGGTAAATCAATTTTTCAATTAAATAAAAATTTTAATAGGCTTCAGTGTATCTTTTGATGATAGAGATGGACTAAGTGCAAGGCCCAGTCCTGGTGGGGTCAGGCCAACCCTGTCAGGTCATTTGCTGGGTCGAGAATGGTTCTAGGTCAAGGGTCTTCAAATTTTTTGCTCATACGCTTTTTAATACCTTTTCCCCATGACATTAATGTGGTCTTCATATATTTTTGAGTTGGCATCTAAAATGCTTCACATACATTCACAATAGCCACAAAGAAGAATGTGTAACATATTTTAAGTACTGACATTTTATTTAAAAAAAAAATTTTTTTTTTCCTCAACGTTTTTTTTATTTATTTTTGGGACAGAGAGAGACAGAGCATGAACGGGGGAGGGGCAGAGAGAGAGGGAGACACAGAATCGGAAACAGGCTCCAGGCTCTGAGCCATCAGCCCAGAGCCCGACGCGGGGCTCGAACCCACGGACCGCGAGATCGTGACCTGGTTGAAGTCGGACGCTTAACCGACTGCGCCACCCAGGCGCCCCAGTACTGACATTTTAAAATAAAATTGCTATATCATCTTTTTTAAAGGACTCCAGTGGAATCGTAGTAATTTGATAATTTCCAATATCCACTTTCATGGATACACGACACATTTACCTCAATAGTTGGAAGTTTTACATTGTTCCCTTTTCTCTTTGAATAGCTATTTCCCAGTCATTCCTCCCAATCCTAATTTAATCCTAACCCTAAAACTCTAATCTAATTATAAAATCATTGTCTTTTGTTGACCATCCCATCTTAGCTCCCAGACAAATAGATGTAAGTTGAAATCTAAAAATGTTAACATCCTCACGACCACAAAGCTGTATTTATTTAAACTTTTTTTTTTCTTTTCTGGATTGCCTTCTCATTATAATTGATCAAAACAATAATATAAAACACATTTAGATAAAAGATGAAACTAAAATTTGATTAAAACTCCTTCTCTTGGGGAGCCTGGGTGGCTTAGTTAGTAAAGCGTCCGGCTTCGGCTCAGATCATGATCTCGCAGTTTGTGGGTTCGAGCCCTGCGTGGGGCTCTGTGCTGACAGCTTGCTTAGAGCCTGGACCCTGCGCCATCTCCCTTTCTCTCTGCCCCTCCCCCGCTCACGCTCTGTCTCTGTCTCTCTCAAAAATAAATAAACATTAAAAAAATAAAAATAAAAAATACTTCTCTTGCGGCTCCTGGGTGGCTCAGTTGGTTAAGCATCTGACTCTTGATTTTGGCTCAGGTCATGATCTCAGGGTGGTGAGATTGAGCCCTGCATTGGGCTCCTCACTGGATGTGAAGCCTCCTTGGGATACTCTTCCCCTCTCCCTTTGCCCCTCCCCCCTCTAAAAAATATATTTTTTTCTTAATGAAAGAGTAGATCTAAAAAATTATTAGTACAGATAGATGATCCCTATGTCAGAATGAGACACAGTTCAGCATAAATTCTTTCCTCTTTGTCCTCTTTATACCGGTAAAAAGTAACAAACATTGGTCAAATGAATGGATGGGAATGAAACGAGTTGCAAATTTCCCTCAATTCTTTGAATTCTTTCAGAGTTCCATGCCAATGATTAAGTGATAACCCAACACATCAAAAATTTTTAATGCTCTATGAGCATACAGGAGAAGATCCTTTTTCAACTGTGTAGGGAAAAAGAGAATTGCATGCTCTGCCCCTCCCCCACCCTGGCAAAAGTGTTAGTCACTCAACTGTCACAGACATTCCCTTAAATGGTCTCTGAGGTGACTGGGAAGTTTACGTCCTTTGGAAACAATGCGCCAAAACAAGATGGTGGAAGGATAGCTCTGTGCGGGGTGGTGAGAAAGGACAACCCCCTCTCACCCCCCTTCTACAGGCACATTCTCAGGCAAATCAATTTTAGGGAAGAGTACTTATGGAAATTGAGGCTCTGAAAACAGATCACCCTAAGATGATTACGAGTCCATGCCGTTCTCGGAAAGCCTTCCATTTCCTCTGGGAATATGCATACTGCTGTGCAAAGATTACTCCCATAGGTTTTCTGTTTGAAGCGAGTGAGGATTAGTCAGAAAATAAGAGTCTAAATCTCTAAAATTGTTAATATAGACATGATTCCACCTTGACCTGGTGTGCTGTTTAAAGCAATAAAAATAATAGCTGTAATCTATTTAGCATATGTATGGCTTTGCAGATTCTCTCTGAACATGTGTATCTCATATTGAGATATTTAGTCTTCTGCTGAGGGTGAAATGAAATGAATCCAGAGCTTGAGTTGCCTGATGAACTGGTGGGGTTCCTGAGCCAGTGAAATTTGCGTATTAACACTGACGTGGTATTATTTATCGCCACAGACCACTGAGGCCTGAGGACATTTGAATCACATTCACAACAGCCCTGCAAGAGGATGTTATGACTTCCTTTTTTTTTTTTTTTTTAAATAAAAAAGCAGACGCTCAGAGAAGTCAAGTATTGTCCATAAGCACACAGCAAGTGAGTACTAAATTTGACATTTGGACTTCTAACGTCATAGGAGGCCATCTTAGAAGACCCTCTGAGTGGTTGAGTCTGGGACTCGCCGTTTGGGAGATTACTTCACCCTGATTTGGCCACACCACTTCCTACTGCTGCTAAGCAAAGAGCTCACAACCACGTGAGGGAGTTCCGAATTTCAGTTTTACAACCCAGGGAGGACAGAACTGCAAAACAACTGATCTAAGATCACCTCATGACAGTCACAATAACGGTAACTTACAAAGTACTAATCGTTCACTCATTTTAGAGGTAGGACAGCATAGTGGCTAAGAATGGGAATCTGGTCATAAGTCTAATGTTCAAACCTGAGACGCACCATTAACAAACTCTGTGACCTCGGATGAAGTATTTAACTTTTCCGTGTCTCAGTTTTTTTATTTTGATAAGAACTGATAGAACTGGTTTCATAAGACTATTGGGGAAATTAAATAAAGCAGGACAGGCAAAGTGCTTGGTAGAGTACCAGGAGGACACATAGAAAGCGCTCAATAAATACAAGCGACTGCTAGGAACCATGTTGGAAGACCTTAAAAAATTACTTACTTTTTAAAAATTGTGGGAAAATGTACATGTAAAATTTTCTACTTTCGTTGTGTTTAAGGGTACAATTGAGTGGCGTTAAGTACAATCACATTGTGATGCGTCCCTCACCACCATCCATCACCAGAATGTTTTCATCTTTCCAAGCTGAAACTCCGTCCCCATGAAATAATAGCTCCCCATTCCCTCCTCCCCTGAACCCCTGGCAACCGTCATCCTACTTTCTGTTTCTGTGAATTTGCCTATTCAGTATTTGTTCTTTTGTGACTGGCTTACTTCCCTCAGCATAACGTCCTTAAAGTTCACCCATGTTATATAACATGTGTGAATTTCCTCTTTTTAAGGTCGAATAATATATATATATATATATATATACACATATATATGTGTGTGTGTGTATATATATATATATATATATATATATATAGTCCTTCTCTATTTCTCATAACCTTGATTTACAGTCTGTTTTGTCTGATGTTAGTATAGCCCGTCCCTGCTCTCTTTTATTTCCTATTTCCATAGAATATCTTTTCCCATGCTTTCACTTTCAACTTACTTGCATATCTGAATCCAAAGTGGGTTTCTTACAGACAACATATAGTGGGGTCATGTTTTTCAATCCATTCTAAAAATCTAACCAATCTCAGCTTTTGATTGGAGAGTTTAATCCATTTATACTTAAAGTAATTACTGATAAGCAGAAACTTCTGTCATTTTGCTATTTGTTTTCTATATACTTCATAGCTAATTTGTCGCTAATTTCATTTTTTTATTTTTAAAATTTTTTTATTAAATTTTTTTTAATGTTTATTTATTTTTGAGAGAGAGAGAGAGAGAGAGAGAGAGCATGAGCAGGGGAGGGCCAGAGAGAGAGGGAGACACAGAATCCGAAGCAGGCTCCAGGCTCTGAGCTGTCAGCACAGAGCCCGATACAGAGCTCGAACTCACAAACTGAAATCATGACCTGAGCCAAAGTCGGCCGCTCAACCAACTGAGCCACCCAGGCACCCCTCACTCATTTCTTGCGTTAGTGTCTTTATTTGTGTTTAGTAATTTTTTGTATTAAAGCATTTTAATTCCCTTCTCATTCTGTTTATTTATAGCTATTTTTGTGTGGGCCTATGACTATCACAGTGATTGCATTTAACATCTTAAAATTATAACACTCTATTTTGAATTTATACCAGCTTAACTCAATAACATAAAGAAAAACTCTGCTGCTAGACACCTTTGACTCTATTTCAGTTGTTGATGTCACAAAATTGCATCTTTATGCATTTTATGCCTTTCTGTCCAAAAAACAGACTAACCATTGTCTCTTTACGCATAGTCTCCTAAGTCATGTAGAAAACAAAAAGTGGAGTTACAAACCAAAGTTAAAGAAATAGTAGCTTTTATAATTGTCCATGTATTTACTTTTACCTGAGTAAAACTTACCTCATTAAGCTTTGAGAACATCTACTGTCCTTCAGCCTGCAGAACTCCCTTTATCATTTTTTTTTTTCCAGGGCAGGTCTAGACATTATGAATTCTCTCAGTTTTAAGTTATCTGGGAATATCTTAACTCCTCTCATTTTTTTGAAGGACAGTTTTGCTGAATATAGAATTCTTGGTTGACAGTTTTTCTCTTCTTCAACACTTTGAATCTATCAACTCGCTGTCTTCTGGCCTCCAAGATTTCTGATGAGAAATCTGGTGATAATATTACTAGGGATCCTTTGGATGTGACGAGTTGCTTCTCTCTTGCTGCTTTCAAGATCTTCGTTTTGTCTTTTGCTTTTGAAAGTCTGATTGCAATGTACCTCCACGTGGGTCTCTTTGAGTTTATCTTACTTGGAGTTCATTGTGCTTCTTGGGTGTTTATATGCATGGTTTTCATCAAATTTTGGATGTTTTGTTTATTTTTCAAATGAATACTCTGCCCCTCTTTTCTCTGTGTGCTTTCTAGGACTACCACAATGTGTACGTTCATCAGCTTAATGGTGTCCCATAGATGCCTAGGCTCTGTTCACTTCCTTCAATCTTTTCTTTTTGTCTCTCAGATTCAATAACTCCAATTGTCCTAACTTCAAGTTCATTGATTTTCTTGCCAAATCTGCTCCTGAATGACTCTAGTACATTTTTTTATTTTAGTTATTGTAGTTTTCAGTTCCAAGATGTTTTTTTGGTTTCTTTTCAATGTTTCCTATCTATTGATATTTCATTTTGTTCACATGTCATGTTCTTGACTTTGTCCACGTGTTGCCTTAGCTCTTCAAGTATTTTGAAGACAGTTTTTCGGGTTTTTGTCCAGTAAATCCACCATCTGATCTTTCTCAGGGACAGTTTCTGTTGATTTATTTTTTTCCCTTGAATGGTTCACACCTTTCTGTTTTTTGGTTTGCCTTGTGATTTTTTTGTTGTTGCTGTTGTTGACAATGGGACACTTGAGTCTTACAATGTGGTAATTCTGAAGATTCAATTCTCCCCATTTCCCAGGCTTTGCTGGTTGTTGTTGTTGTAGGGTGTCTCTTTGCCATGGATATAAGCCTGAGGTGTAAATGTAAGGTCTTCTCAGGTCTTCTGAGTTTATGTTTTCCCCTGCTATATGTTGTGGCTTTGAATATCCTGGTCCTTAAATGTCTGTCTCTCAAAAGGGAGAAAAAGTGAAAAATGAAGGGAAAATGGTACTCCAGCCCTTTAAGTCCCCAGGAAGTCCCTTCAACAAGAGGGGGAGGGGCTTGCGACAATGGCTGCTCACCTAGATGTCTGAACCTCCGCAGTCAGAAGTAGCAATCAGTGATTAGAGCACAGATTCCTATTACTTGGAGAATAAGTTCCTTAGTGTCCAATATGGCTCTCACAAGCTGTGTGTGAGCTTCTCCTGGAATGTGGGCAAGGATGCTTGTCCTGGGGCTGGAGGTTGGAGGATGGGTAGCTGTTACTTTTCTAAGAGCTGAAATTGACTGAAATTAATTACAGTTTACTGTCCGAGCCTTCTCCTGGAAGTTGCAAACCTTCAGTAGTCTCTTGATATGGACTGAATTATGTTCTCCCAAAATTCATATGTTGAAGTCCTCACCCTCTTTTTGATTGTCTTTGGAGAAAGGGTCTTTAGGGAAATAATTAAGGTTAAAAGACATTAAAAGTGTGTGGCCCTTATCCAAAGGGACTGGTGTCCTTCCAGCAAAAGAAAGAGATACCAGAGCACTCTCTGTCTCTCTTTCTCTCTCTCCCTCTATTCCTACCATCCCCCTCTGCCATGTGACAACCCAGCAAGAAGACAACCATCTATCAACCAGGAAGAAAAATCTCCCCAGAAACCAAACACAATGTCACCTGGATTTGGGGCTTCTAGTTTCTATAACTGTGAGAAAATAATGTTCTGTTGTTGAAGCCACCAAATCTGTGGCATTCTGTTATGGCAACCCAACTTACTAATTCATCTCCAGAGTCCCAAAACAGTCACATCAGACAGATTCTGCTGGTGCAATTTTTAAATTTTTTTTTTCAACGTTTATTTATTTTTGGGACAGAGAGAGACAGAGCATGAACGGGGGAGGGGCAGAGAGAGAGGGAGACACAGAATCGGAAACAGGCTCCAGGCTCTGAGCCATCAGCCCAGAGCCCGAGCTCGAACTCACGGACCGCGAGATCGTGACCTGGCTGAAGTCGGACGCTTAACCGACTGCGCCACCCAGGCGCCCCTAGACAGATTCTGCTGGTGCAATTTTTGTGTAGGTGGGGAGCTAGAGCCCTGGTGCTTCCTTCTCCACCATCTTTCCAAGAGTAATAAGGAGAAGATTTTTCAGTGGAACAGAAAAATTGCTGTTTTTCTTCCGTGAGAAACTATAGGTTATATAGTTTCATAAGGAGCAGAGCCTTGTGAGTTTTCCAGTTCTAGGCAGTTGCGCGTTTCATTGCCTTTGGGCTATTTTATGACTCTGAATTATAGACAATTGCAGCAAAGTAAATAATTCTTGTTACTAGACATGCAAATAAATTCTGTCCAGTGAAGAGACAACCTGATTTTCCTTACCACCCCTACCTCCCTCCATATGTTCTGGGATTATTGTATGTATATCTCAAATTTTTTCCTCTACAAAAATTATATTCATTCATTACAAATCAGACTTATTCACTGAGCTTTTTGAAAAGAAGTTTAATCACTCTTCTTAAAAAATATTTTGTCTAAAAAGTCTTTTGGAATGGCACTATTTTCTTTGTTTTGCATGCAGAGGAACAAGCACATTTTTGTGTCAGATGCTTATCATTGGGAACTCTCATCTGCCCTTCTATATTTAAAAGTTACTAGTAACAAGTTAACATGAGTCATTAAGTCTTTGTAATGTACGGAGAGTTTTTGTTAGTTCTAAAGCTTGCCTGAGGTTTTGTGATAAAGTACAGACCAGAGATTATGTCTTCAACAAAGACCATCTCAGTGACTCATGGAAAAGAAGCGTACCAGGTAGTTCAAACTACTGACTAGACTAGACTCTTGGGTACAGGCTTTTGAGCTGACATCACTTCAACAACTTTTAGGCTACGCCAGTAGGCTGAGTCAGGATTTCCAGAATATTTTAGTTGAGACACATATGGCTTCATGAGAGTAATAGCCCAAGATTCAGCAGAACAACAGTGATTTCATAGGACTGAATGAATGGAGAGAAAAGGTTTTTTTAAATTTTTTTTTAATGTTTATTTTTGAGAGAGAGAGAGAGAGTGTGTGTGAGCAGGAGAGGGGCAGAGACAGAGGGAGATACAGAATCAGAAGCAGGTCCCAGGCTCTGAGATGTCAGCACAGAGCCTGACTCAGGGCTGGAACTCGTGAACCTCAAGATCATGACCTGAGCCAAAGCTGATGCTTAACCGACTGAGCCACCCAAGCGCCCCTAGAGAGAAATTTTATTGTGATTATTTATGTTGGTGTTTTGTGTATTTGTTTTACTTTCTATTTTCTGCATATAAAAGGATGTTTTTTTCTCTTTCTTCTTAAGTGCTCTGTAATACACAACAATTTAGTAAATTCCATTTTGGCAAAGCGAAATAAAACACTTAAAGCGATATTAAATTTTCGCTAATCTCACAGAATTCAGACACTAAGTAAGTCTCCTTACTACTCTTGGAAATTCTAGATATTCTTACTGAGCATAGGCTCAGTAAGAAACTGTCTTCCTTTCAATCGTGATATAATTAAACAAATTGATGGTACAAAAAAGAGGTATGTGGAGCATTGTATCTGAGAACAATGCTCGCTAAATCAGGTATGACAAACCACTTTTAAGGAATAAAATTTGTGCTTTTCAAGACAATGTCTACAAAATCCTTCGAGAAAAACTGACCTAGTAGCTGGCTCCCAGGGGTCAGCCATGTTGGTGTTCTGGAAGGTTACCTCCTGATGGGTTAGGAAGCTTAGGATATTTGGGAGACCTCCAGAAAAGAATTGAAATGTATAGGACTCTGCAGGAGAAAGCTGGTGGAGTCGTGGGTATGGTTTTCTAGCCTCAGAAGAGCAGATAAGAAAAGTTCTTAAAATCCAAGCTGATCCCTCATGCAAAGTCCAGATACAAGGCAATTTTGTGGCTAGTTCTGGATGCTTCAAAGCACTCGCAAGAAGGCTATGGAGTAGTGGGCACTGTGGAAATAACCAAGCCAAACTTGATGGAAGCCTTATTTTGTGCTCAAGAATAATCTTTCTTTGAGATTAGTATGATTGCAGGGGACAGACACTGTCGGGAAAAAAAATGTGATAGAATTTGAAGTGGCCAAAAATATTCTTGGATGTCCTCAATGGAAAACTAGTGTTTCACGCGTAACCTTCTGAGCTATCTGATTCTCTTGACAACTTTCATTGTCTCTGGGCTAGTTTACAACTCTGTAAGTTGTTGGTAAATGATAGCAAAGTAAATGTTCCTTGCCTGCAGGCACACTTATAAATTCCGTGTGGTAGAAGCCAATTTATTTCCACTCTCAAGGAAAAAGGCATACCTATTTGACTTGGAAATTCATTTCATGGCCTGTATTTCTGCTCCTGGAACTAGTGTAACCTCTTACTTATTCCCAAATGAATTAAACCTTAAAAAAATTAGCCATGGCTTTACTACAACTTCTACTGCTGCATTTATTTAGTGAACACTCTATAAGCATTTGCTATTTGCTGGGCTCTGGGAATACCCAGTCTACACGGTCTTCTTCTCCGGGAGCCCACCGCTTAGGAAGAGAGGGAAAAGTAAACCAGCGATGAGTGTCCAGTACTTAAGGTCTGTGATAGAAAAGGCTGCACCAAGGTCTAGGAGCACAGAGGAGGGCTGCGTTCCACGTTGTCAGGGTGTGAGGGTGTGTGTCTGGAGAGGGGCAGGTGAGAAATGTCGTTGGGATACAGCCACCAGAATGTGGCATATTGATGGCTCCCATTAGCAACTTAGAGTGTTCATACCCTTTCTCCTGAGAGTCTTGGCTGCTATTGGAATTTGCAAGGACAGTACCTTTGGGCTACTCGTTGACTGGTGCCCGGGGACATTGGCTGCTGTGATGGTCAGTTTCATGTGTTAACTTGACTGGGCCTCGGGGGGCCCAAACCTTTGGTCAGACATTGTTCTGGGTGTGTCTTTGAGGGTGTTTGGGGATAAGATTAAAATTTGGATCCGTGGACTGAGTAAAGCAGATGGTTCTCCCCAATGTGGGTGGGTCTCAGCCCATCCCTCGAAGGCCTGAATAGAACAAAAAGGCTGACTCTTCAAGAAGCGGGACCTCCTCCTGCCTGAGTGCTTTGGGCTGGGACTTGAGTTTTTTCCTGCTTTTGGGCTCATACCGAAACATCTGCTCTCCTGGGTCCCTAGATTGCCAACAGCAGATCTTGGGACTTGTCAGTTTCCATAACTATGGGAGCCAACTCCTTATAATAAATCTCCTTCTGTATATACACTCTGCTCTGTTTCTCTGGAGAATTCTGAGTAATAGAGCTGCCTTGGTCCTGACTGGATCTCTCTCTTCTCTCCTTCCAGCCTCCACTCCCGCCCCCAAATAGCCCTCCTCCTCTTTTTTCCCTGATACACTGTAGAATAAACCGCAAACTGGAGTTCCTTTGTCACCGAGCAAACTCGTAATCCCAGTTTTCAAGTGTAATTTTTACAATATATAAACATTGCAATGAGGATGGGACAAAGCTACAGTCCGCTACAGTCCACCTTAAGAGGAGCAGCTCTGGCTTCTAGACTTCCCTTGGACGTACTTTGGATCCTGGCTGATGTGTGTTTCAGCTTGCTCATTCACTGTTGTGTCACTCTGGGTCCTCTCGAGAGAGTCCTTCCCAACGCCAGCCCTGCCGGATTTGCATTGTCCTCCTACCAGGTCGGGGTGATTTCCAGGCCCTCCCGGGACTTGTTCATGGATGTCTGATGACCTAGACCCCCTCTCTGTGCCAGGCCACTCTGGGGTCCTGCTTCTGCCCTCTGCCTGGTGTGGCCCACTAGCCATGGCTCCTTGCTTAGGGCAACTTTGCCTTCTTTTCCTCTCTTGCTAAGGCTTGGTCATTCTCAAAAGAGTTGTCTCCCAAAGATGTTCACATCCTAATCCTCAGAACCTATGACTCTATAGGTTACCTGGCAAAGGAGGATTAAGGTGGCAGATGGAATTAAGATTGCTGATCAGCTGACCCCTGGTGGGCCCAGTATAATCACAAGGCCCTTAAATGTGATACCGGAGACAGGAGAGAGCAGAGAAGGAGACGTGAAGGATAGCATGGTGATGTGATCTGGGAAGGATGAGGTCTAAAGTTACTGGCTTTGAGCATGAAGGAAGGGGTCACAAGCCAAGGAACGTGGGCAGCCGGTAGGAGCTGGAAAAGGCAACGAAATATGTTTCCCTGGAGTCTCCAGAAGGAGCACCTTGGTTTTAGTCCAGGGAGATTCGGTTCTCGTTGAATAGCAGAGTATAGCAAAGTCTGAGCTGGGTGCCAGAGAGCCCCGGGCGCCAGAGTACTTGAACTTAGCCCTGCTCTCTTGCTCTTGCCCCGTGTCTGCTGGAGCTCTGGGTGCCTCCCAGGTGTCCTTGCCCCCTCATGGTGCCACTGCTCTCCTGGCGCTCCCCACTCTCTGACGCTCAACTCTGCCCATCCTGGCCCAGGTCCTACGTCTACAGGTCCCCTGTAGTGAATAACCCGTTACCCCTACGAGGAGGAAATGGCCAGGCGAAGTAGGGGAAAGGCGAATTTTGGACATAAGTGTAAAGTCTGCTCTAGGTCACATCTGAGAGCTGCACTGTCCAGTTAAATATAAGTTAATATTCATTCATCCACTTAATTAAAAACTAAGTCCTCTGTTGCACTAGCCGCCTTTCAAAGTCACATGTGGCCAGGGGGTCCTGGGCTGGAGAGTGCAGATCTAGGACCTTTCCCTCCCCACAGAAAGTTCTGTCGGATGGTGCTGCCTCACAGACCAACGGGTCCGCTGCTTTCTGAGCGGGGAAATTGAGGCACCGTGGACCAGGGCTTGGACTCCAGGCTCAGTGCTCTGATCAGTTCATCGTTCGAAGCCTCTGGCAGACAAGAATTCAGGGTGCACATTTCAGCGGCGAGAAGACGCCTAGAGTGAATAAATAATGAGATCGCCACGGTTTCAGAGGAAAAAGATCTCTAAATCCTTGAGAAGATTGCAACGCGATCCTGAAAGCTGATGGAGAGGGGGTAAGTCGTTTGTTTTTAATTAGTCTTCTCTTCTCTTTCTTTTCTTTCTTTTTTTTTTTTAAGAGGAAGAGAACCAGTGTCCGAGGCACAGTACAAGTGCAGAGGGCTCCGTGGCTGGGTCTGCAGAGGGGCCGGTCAGAGGGTCTGAGCCAAAGGAGGCCAGGGCTTTGATGCGCTCTGATTTCCCCCTGGCAGCAAGCGTGCTCTCTGACGGGTCTTCTGTTTGTCATGGCTGCACCACACTGACCCTTCACTCTCCCAGTCACCCAGACACCCCCCGCCCCTCTCTGGCACGCACGCGTTGCCCACAAGGTATGCACGCCCTCCCTGTGGCTCCCCCGTTCCCGCTGCATGCTGGGTCCACTGGCTGCTCCTGGTGTCTGAGCCTCCAAAGCTGGGATAGTCAGCCGGGATACAAAGCTGGGATTCGAAGCGGGCTCCGCAACCCTCCTTGCCCCTGCCTTCCCGGAGGCTGTCCCCGACGGTCAGGATTTCAGAGAAACAGTGGCTATAAGTTGTCTGGAAGAGCCAGAACGAGCGAGTGAAGCACATCTTTCCCTCGAGCCATGGGCCTGCCTGGGACGGCACTAGAGATGCAAAACTGGGTAAGGCTCTCCTCGTTCTCGAGGGCTTCATCTCCTAACGCAGGAGAGAGAAGCATGGGCAGATGGTTACAGCTCACTGTGCTAAGGCTATGTTTATTTTCTTATTTTTAGTTTTTGTTTTTTTTTTTTTTTTTTTTTCAACATTTATTTTTGGGACAGAGAGAGACGGAGCATGAACGGGGGAGGGGCAGAGAGAGAGGGAGACACAGAATCGGAAACAGGCTCCAGGCTCTGAGCCATCAGCCCAGAGCCCGACGCGGGGCTCGAACTCACGGACCGCGAGATCGTGACCTGGCTGAAGTCGGACGCTTCACCGACTGCGCCACCCAGGCGCCCCTTTAGTTTTTTTTTTAAGATCGATCGATGTTTTGAGAGACAGAACGTGAGTAGGGGGAGGGGAAGAGAGAGAGGGAGACACAGAATCCGAAGCAGGCTGCAGGCTCTGAGCTGTCAGCATAGAGCCCGACTCGAGGCTTGAACTCACGAACTGTGAGATGACGACCTGAGCCGAAGTCCGACGCTCAACCGACTGAGCCACCCAGGCCCCCCCAGGGCTACGTTTATTAATCAGCCACTCATTCCACCATCCAGCAGGTATCTTTGGAGCTCCTGTGTGCCCAACACCCCGTTAGGTCCTGTCACTTTGTTTTTAGAAAGGTCTGCTTCCCTCTTTGAAGAGCTCACCTTAGGAGGGAAGCAGATAGCATCTAAGAAGCTACCCCACGGTGCCTTGACTTGGGCGAGCACAGGGGCTACAGGAACCACAGGGACCAAGCGCTTAACCTACTTGGGAGGCTCAAATGTGCACAAGACACAATGGTGTCTCAAAGGGGGATCAATACTGCCCGGGAAGGGCACCAGGAAGGCTTCCCGGAGGGAAGGGGACTAGAGCCGGATCCTGGAGTATGAGGACAGGTTCTCCCGGCAGACAGATTTGGAAGGAACAGCACGCATAAAGACAAGGAAGGGAGAAGCAGTGCGAAAGATGTCTGGATGGGTGCAGTGGGGGGTGCTTTGGAGGGATAGGATGGTATCAGATTGTGGAGGGCCTGATGTGCTGTTGTGGGCTGGATGTTTGTGTCTCCCCAAATTCACATGCTGAAGTCCTAACCCCCAGTGCAATGGTATTTGGAGGTGGCACTTTGGGGAAGTAATTAGGTTTAGATGAGGTCATGAGGGTGGGGCCCCATGATGGGATTAGTGGCTTTATAAGAAGAGGAAGAGAGAGATATTCATTCTCTTTCTGCCACGTGAGGACATCTTTGAGACACGATGACAGCCCTCCCCAAGAACAGAATCTGCTGACCCCTAGATCTTGGACTTATAGCCTTTAAAACTGTGGGGAACAAATGTCTGTTGTTAAGCCCTCCAGCTTGTGGTATTTTCTTATGGCAGCCTGCATAGACCGACTCATATACTTGATGAAAATTTTAATTTGAGTCAGGAGACAGAGATTTAAAGCATGAGAGTGGCACGAGGGACCTGCTCGTGGAACCACGCAGACATGGTGGTGAAGAAGGGAGAGGGGCCTGGCTGTGGCAGGAAGAGCCTGGCTGTGGCTGGCCAAGGGCTGGGGATGTGTGGAAAGGGAGTTCTCTAGAAGCCCAGTCCCCAGGGCTAGGTGCCTTCTTGGACCTGGTGGTGAGAGAGAGGATCTGGGAGATGTTAGGATTCTTACATGGGGCTGGTGTGGGATTAATAACACAGGAGAATGTCAAGATCGTGGTTACAAAGTCATCCACGGAGGAAGGGGATCGTCTTTGGGCGCACTGAGCATTTCAGTTTCATCCAGTGTAAGTTCTACTTACATCTACAGTTTCTTGCCTGCGTGACTCCATGAAACTCTCCCATGGGCGGCAGACGGCCCGTAGCTGTCTCCAGGGTTACCACAGACAGTGCTGCGGGAACATTCTGCCAGCTCCTCCTGGACGAGTGAGGGTTTTGGTGGGTGCAGACTCAGGAGCAGAATTACCCTTGCGGGGGTCTCCAGTCCCCCTGCGTGCAGGAGGGCACTTTGCCCTCACAAGCGACATGGACTCAGAACCGTCCACCTTTCAACTCGAATGGTGGTCCAATGACAGGCGTGGAGTGGACACACATTGCCGTGTGTTTGTGTTTTTCTAATAACTGGTGCGTCGGAACACTTTTCATATGCTGGTTATGATTCTGAGTTTTCTTCTCTGTACCTTACTGGGGTTCCCGTCTCTTTTTGTTTATTCAAACTTACAAGGCCTTTTGCGTATTCTAGATATTAGTTCCTTGCTGATTGTAGCCGTTAGAAAAATAAATAACCTCTTAATCCGTCATCAACCTGTTTACGAGTGTCCTTTGTTAAACAAAGGGTTTAGTTTTCATGTACCTAATCTGCCTCTGTCTTTTTGCCTGTGATTTGTACTCTTAAAGCCTTATTTGAGAAGTCTTGCCTCACTGGTAGGTAACAAAGCCAGGAATGTATATAACTTGATAGTTTTCTTATTAGCTTTATAGTTTTACTGTTTCCATGAAGGTCTTTAATCCATTCGGAATGCAGTCATTGTCATCACGGCCAACAATTATAAAGTGTGTACCGTGTTTCAGGCCTTGTTTCATGTCCTTTTAACTATCAACTCTCTTAAATTCCACAGCCACCATGGGGGAGGGACAACCTTTATTGTTATCATCTTTGTTGCAGATGAGGAAATGAAGTCCAGAGATGTTAAGCGTCCTTGGCCCAGGACCCACTGCGAGTAACGTGCTCTGTAAACAGCACTGCCTTCCTCAAAGAGCTCAGCAGCCCTCGGAGGGAGAGCTTTTTACATGCTGTCCTTGGTCCTAGATGGGAAGACATGACCTGTGCCTCGGTGCCCCTTGCGGAGTGTTGAAATTGGGGCAGATATCAAATAATCAAGCATGCGGTCAAATATAGATTCACGAATTATGACATAGTCCGTGAGGAGAACTATAGGCAAATGTCAAAGCCCAGCCTTGCCTGGGAGGTTGGGGAAAGCTTCCTTAAAGGAAGCTGAATAGAAATCTGGAAGGTTAAGGGACGTTAACTGTGCCAGGGCACATAGTGGGGAGTTTGGGGGACAAAGAAGCTTCTAGAAGAGAGGAACCATGTGTACAAAAGTCCTGGGGGTGGGAACAACGTAAGCCCTGAAACGCAGCATTGTTGTGGGGCAAATTCCGTGAGGGTTGCAGGGCCTCACACGCTTGGTAAGGAGTCTGGACTTTATTCCAGAAGTAGTGGAGGTCTCTGGCTCAGTTAAGAGTGTGGCGACAAGACAGCTGGGGTGCATGGAAAGGCCAGCCGGAGACCATTGCAGAAGTTCCAGGGAGGGAAGATGGCGGCTTGGGCTCAAGATGAGCCTCCCCTGGAGTTGTTTTTCCAGTACCTGGTGCAGCTGACCCACTGGGTGGGTCCACGCAATGGCTGCGTTGCCGGTAGGGGGAATTCTCCTTGCCAAAGGAAATGGCGCACGGGCTCAGGCTGAGCTCGGGAAGGCGCCCACAGGTCAGCCTGACCAGGTGATTCTGTCCCTCAGAAGCAGCACTGAGACTGCCTTCCAGCCCTTCCAAGCGTGGATGGCTGACCCAGCAGCGTGCTTCAATGTCTCAGCCTCCTGGTGCTAACACAGCTCAGCATTGGTACGAGGTGGGGTTGGGGGGTCGATTGCACGGGAGTCACCTGTGTGGGCATAACATCTCAGCTGACTGTGTTCGGACCATAGTCCAGACGTTTCAACCTTTATTGACAACTTAGGAACAAACCAGGGGCTCAGATTTGGGGGCTAAACCCCAACAACCCCCTGCATGCTCCGTGGGGCTGGGAAGATGATGAATGCAGACGAACGTCACGTAACAATTCCGAGATCTACAACTGCTTCTCGTTTATTTGGTTGGGCCGTTGGCTTTTCTTGACGACAGTCACGGAGTACTTGGTATGTGCCAGCCACCGTCCTAAGAGTTTTCCCTGAATTGCCATGACGTCTCTTAGCCTCCTCTTGAAAGCTCAGTGTTTCCATAGTGCTTTCGATTTAATTTATCTTTTAACGGATCGAGAAACTGCGGCTCAGAGAATAATAACACTTACCTCCTGCCTATCTCACAGGGGTGTCGGGGAGGTGAAGACCACGGTGGTGACAGTGCCTCCAGCTCCTCAAATGAAGCTCGTAGGTCCCGAGGTGGCCTGTGGAGGTGACGGCCCTGAGCGGAGCAGACTGTTTCGATGGTGGCCCCAGTCAAAGGCCACTTTTAGGGCAGTTGCTTGGGGAAGCTCGCTAGAGGAAGACGTTGTTCACGGCTCTGGATCTGAGGAAGGAGGTCAGAGTGGAATCGCAGAAAACAGCCAGAGAGGACCCTGCTTAATACTGCCCTCTACCCCCCAACCCTCTCGGGTTATCTGCGTAGAGACTACCTGACAGGCTCCCGGCTCTCCCACTCTTCTAGGCCCTTTCAGGGAGCCGAAGGGGCATACCACGGGTGACAATGAGAATAGTTCGCTTTCACAACCTTCCAACGAGTCATCTGGATCCTCGGGATCGCCCATGTCCCAGGTGCAGGTGGAGGTGACCTCTGGTCCGCACAGCTCCGGACCTTTCTCCCGCCCCTGCTCATCTTCCATTCTGGCTTCAGGCCAGTTGTGGAGGCCGAGGCCCTGTCTTCTCACGGCTGACAGCCCGTGTGAGCCAACATTTCAGTACTGATGCCCTTCCGTTTCTTTCTTTTTTTATTTTCGTTTTTAATTTTTTTAAACGCGTATTTGTTTCCGAGACAGAGAGAGAGAGAGACAGAGCGTGAACGGGGGAGGGGCAGAGAGAGAGGGAGACACAGACTCGGAAGCAGGCTCCAGGCTCCGAGCTGTCAGCACAGAGCCCGACGCGGGGCTCGAACCCACGAACCCCGAGATCACGACCTGAGCCGAAGTTGGACGCTTAACCGACGGAGCCATGGCACCCTTCAAAGAAGGCGAGAGGGGCCCCTGGTTTGGTCGTAAAAGTCACTCTTTCCGCCTGCCTAATCTCTAACCCAGACTGTTTTGATAAAGTACTTCACGGGGCAGGAAGAAAAGAACAGGAGGAGAGGAGAGAAACCGGAGGAAGGCGAGCCCTCCTCCCTCCCCAGGGGAAAACCTGTGCAAACATCTGGCAGTTTCTGGCTACTCTGCTCAGAGCGTGCTAGGTGTTTATATTCGGCCAGAGCTGGACTCGTGACAGATTATTGTGCCGGCAGGGTCTCAACAACGTTTTGTAGGTGGTCTCGTAGAGGAAAGCAAATATTTAAGGTTTTTCTCCTTTCCTCCCCTTGATTGTTTACGTGGGGGAGAGAGGTACCAGTCGTTCCTGATAACAGCGGCAACGGCAGCCAGGCAGCGGTCCCGCACATGGGCGCACAGCCCCCGTGTGCACAGCTCTGACCCGCCGGCCGTGAGTGTGCCGGGCTCGCTGCCTCCCGGTCCCAGGCCCCAGGCCGCAGGGAGCACTAACCCGGGACTGTCCAAGTAGATTGCTTCTAGACCCCAGCATTTGGGAGAAGCATCTATAAAGTCACACACAGCCCAGACGTCTTTATGCGCCCTGCCTAGCGAATCAGGGTCTAACGGATGGCATAGATGTATACCCTTCTGGGTATCTAGGGATGCTTATCTCGTATCTGTATTCTATGCACCCCGAAAAAGAAAAACCCGCCAAGTAGAGGGTCCACGTTTTAAGTTTGTGTATATGGCTGTTGTCATAAAAACCATCTATGGAACACTTCTGGGGAGTTCAGTTGATCACTATACAAAGTACATGGCCCTCTTCAGGGATCTATGAGCGGGGGAAAAAGCAGTGCTACGCGAAAGGGCATTAGGGACTATATGATCTGTAACAACACTTGAGATTTGTAAATGGTTTTGCGAGGTACCGAGTACTCTCGCAACATCCTATCCCACGGCCCCAAATCCTATGAAGGTTAAGGGTCTGGCTCAAGACACTTAAGAGCAGAGGTGTTTCTCAAGAGCAGAGGGGAGCCTCAGTCCCGTTCCTATGTCGTCAGGCACAGGACTGGGCCCCGTGCGGGGGCGCAGACTGGGGACTCTGGCAGTGGAGGTCGTGCCGTGAGTGATACGAGGGGCTCGTCGTCCTTTTTGTGCCGTGAAAAATGACAAGCGTGGGATGGAATAGACCGAGGGCAGGGAGCGCTGAGGGGGAGGGGCAGGGGAGGGCTGGGCAGCATGACTCAGGGGCTCGTCTCCAGGCGTTTCTGCAGGGACGGCGACGCCGGACGGTCCCCTGTTGGGGCTGTGCCCGATGGGTGCGGTGGAGGAGGAGAGATGCTGGGGAGGGGGGCGAACAGTGCCAGGGATGACACTAACTATGGTAACCGTGTGCCGGGGGCGCACCCCCAGCCCCGATGAGACTATCACCTCCCCTCTCCTGTTCTTCATGAGAGCTTTTATTACCTGAGTCCACCACTGAGGGGACGGAGGGTCGGAGCGGCTGCAACCACGTCTGAGGTCCCACAGTTGGTAGGTCAGAGCCAGACTCCAGCCCTGTGTGCCTCTCTGAAGCCCGAGCTCCTATCCACGGTGAGGCTGCCTCCCACGGTCCAGGCACTTGGGATGTGAAGCCGGGGTGTGGGGGGAGCTCCGAGGTGGGGAACAAGGAAGAGCCTGCAGGTCTCGGAGGTTGAAATTCAGGTATGGCGAGATCCTAACACCGGGAAGCGATTTTAAAGCCTGTCAAAGATGGCATCAGTGGAGAAGCGTGAAGGAAAAAGCGTCATCTCCACTGGTTGCCTTCAGTGGTCCTTAGGGCGTTCACCTGCGAGAGGGGATAGCGAGCGCTTTATGGTATTATAAAGAGAAAATCAAATCATGCGTCTTAAAGTATTCTGTTAACCGCAAACTGGAGGCCAGATGAAAAGTAGTTCTCTTATTTCAACCCTGAGAACTTACCTTCAGTATGAATGTAATTTAAGAATTTTTTTTTTTAATGTTTACCTTTATTTTTGAGACAGAGACCGAGCATGCGTGGGGGAGAGGCAGAGAGAGAAGGAGACACAGAATCCAAAGCGGGCTCCAGGCTCCGAGCTGTCAGCACAGAGCCCAACGCGGGGCTCGAACTCGTCAACTGGGAGATCATGACCCGAGCCGAAGTCGGAAACAGGAAACAGCCGTTTCCTGTGATGTACTTGCTGATCTTGGGCTCTGCTGCCACCGGGGTAGAGCTGGCCCTGGGACTCAATCTCTAAGTGAGACATACCTCACATTTGGGAGAGGGCCGGTTTCGGTCCTCTGGCCGTTTTGTGCAGTTTTTGAAATCAGAGAGGGCCTCAAACCGACGGCTTCCTTTTTATTCTGGGACTGGCCCCCGTGTGAGGCATTCAAGGATACACTGAAGCTTTTCAGGAATAGCCATATTTTGTGCGCTTTATTTTATTAAAATTTTTTATCTTTTATTTTAGAGACAGAGAGTGCGAGCAGGGGAGAGGAACAGAGGGAGAGAGGGAGAGAGAGAATTTTAAGCAGGTGGAGCCTGACTTTTTAAGGAGGTGGGCGAGGCTCCACCCAAAGACCCTGGGATCATGACCTGCGCCGAAATCACGGACGCTCAACCAACTCAGCCACCCAGGTGTCCCTTGTGCTCTTTAAAAAAATGCTTTGGGGGCGCCTGGGCGGCTCAGTCGGTTGAGCGTCTCACTTGGGCTCAGGTCACGATCTCACGGTTCGTGAGTTCGAGCCTGGCATTGGGCTCTGTGCTGACAGCTCGGAGCCTGGAGCCTGCTTCGGATTCTGTGTCTCCCTCTCTCTCTGCCCCCGCCCCAGCTCACACTCTGTCTCTCTCTCAAAAATAATTAAAGATAAAAAAAAAATGTTTTTTAAAGAATGCTTTGTGTGTAGAAAACGACAACCCAAGCTTTGGGGAAGAAATCATCTTTATGAGTATCTATTTCAGGCCCAAGTGGGGTCCTCGGTAGCTTTTCAGAGGATGTGAGGGTGTGCAGGGAGCCCCTAGAAATCTTTCCCACCAGGAAAAGTCTTGGGAAACCAAGCCAGCACCCCTGCAGTCAGTCACCAAAGGCCCATGTGGTGGGGAAGGGGAGCAGGGCATCTGGGTCCTGAAGGAGAAGCTTCCTGAACCTGTCCAGGAACAGGCGGAGAAGGTGGCATTTTTCTTTCTTTCTTTTTTTTAAATAATTTGTTTAAATGTTTATTCTTGAGGGAGAGAGACAGAGTGTGAGTGGGGGAGGGGCAGAGAGAGAGGGAAACACAGAATCCGAAGCAGGCTCCAGGCTCCGAGCGGTCAGCACAGAGCCCGACGCGGGGCTCGAACCCACAGCCCGCGAGATCGTGACCTGAGCTGAAGTCGGACGCTCAACCGACGGAGCCACCCGGGCGCCCTGAAGATGGCATTTCTGAAGGTCAGCTTGGAAGTCTCGTCTGGAGGTGCTTCTGGAATACACAGCTCCAGAAAGCAAGTTCAGGTGACTCGCAGGGCTTGGGCATCGTGCCCCCTGGAAGGCCAGGGTTCGTAGAAAGGAGGGTGCATGAGGTGTAATCCTGTCCACCCCAGGGCTCTGCTGCTCACTTGGGCACATCCAGGCCACTCCTGAGCCTTCCCGGCCTCTGTCAAAGGAAAGCGGGAGTTCCTCCCCTGCCTCTGCCTCACAAGATTTAGGGCCAACTGAGACACTGGCTAAGAAAGAGCTTTACAAGGCAAGTGCCCGTCACGTGCCAGGCAGGCATAGCATCATTGTTCTGAATAAGGGGACCACTTGCCCAGGGGACCCTGTAGGGTCGGGACCGCCCTAACGTGGGAACGAAGGGCAGCGAAGGGGAGAGTCGCCTGATAGCTCTGGCCTGTCAGAGAAATGCCACTTGCCTTCGTAGCCGACAAGCCCTGCTGGGGGCGGTGAGCTGAGACAGCGCACAGAGAAGAAACTCCTTGAGCCAAGCGTCTTGCGTCCTCTAAGATGGGCTCTTTGGGCAACGTGCTCCCCATCAGGCTTTGTTTTCTCTTGTCTGAAAGTTCAAGCCCCGCTTCCTTTCCAGGTCAGCCACGGTGGTCTCCTGCTGACCCTGTGCTCACTCCGGGAGTTCTTTCAAGGCTGGTTTCGCGACGGCTCACGAAAGCAGTTTTGCTAAACCACACGCCGTAAATCAAGTGCGTTTCTCTGACCGTGTGCATTGGAGTTGACTTTGGCATTTGGCCATGCGCTTTCTGGAAGGACACACCGGCTTGTCACCTGCGAAGAGGAGCGGAGTGAGGAGCCAGGGAGGACACGGGAGCATGGATCGGGGTGGGCAGTGTGGGAGGAGGGACACCCACGCTCAGGGAGGGGGCTGGATGCGCGGGGGGAGGACCGTCGTCTTCGGATCCCCTCTGCAGAGACGTCAAGTTTATTCCACATGCTGAGATCACTGTCTCGAGGGGTGCTAGACTGCCCAGGGGTCCAGGGGGACAGGAGATGGCAGAGTAGACAAGAGCATAAGTCAACACACCTGCTCACAAGGAAATTCGCCCAGGAAAGCAGAAATGACCTGAACAAAACCGGGAATGCATAAACACGTAAAGTGTTTCCTTTTTCCCAGAGAAGACCCCATACTTGTAAAGGGCTTTGACGTGTTCAACTATATGACTGATTTCATCTCAGCCTTTTGAGGGGCCCCTTCCAGAAGCTTTTACACACCAGAACAGTGAAGCTCGAGTTCACAGCACTGCAAACTGTGGGCGGGGACCAAGGTCTCACCTTATAAATCCAGACCCTGTGGCAAGTGGGGGCTATGAACGAAGGCTCCAGAATCCAAGCTGCCATGGCTGATATGGACCTCGGGAGCAGTCTTTCCAGAGGTCTTTCCAGGGGCTCTCTGTCTCTCTGGTCGTAAGAATCTGGAGAAGGGGAGTCAGATAACACTGTTCTACAGGGAGCAGCACCCCTCATTCCACCGAATGTTCTGGGGACTCAGTCCCTGACCTCCATTTTCCACACTTACCTGCTGATTTAGGCAGACATGGCCCCAGAAAAGGGCCATTCCAAAACCGTGGGTGAGGTCACTACAGGCAGGCCTGGTCAAGGAGGAGCTGGGTTGGGAGTGAGGAGGGAGGCGGTGGGGCCCCTGAATGAGGTTTTCCTCTCCGTGGTGTCCAAGGCCCAGGCCAGGCGGGCTGCCGTGTCTCTCCCTGTCTGGCTCCCGGAAACTTCCCCCGCACCCGTGGCTCCTGGCACAGAGTCTCGAACTAGGGGCGGGCTTTCGTGGCCTCACTTTCCACATGGAACTGAGTTCGCACTGTCCGTCCACTTTGCTCAGCCGTGCCCCGTGATGCCAGCCCTAAGGGCCCCAGGGTGGCTCTGGAGAAGCAGTGGGCAGGTGTCTGTCCCGTAAACCGCAGAGGGACACAGGCGTGCTGTGCCCTCCGTGGCGGCTGGGAGGGGCCGGAGATTGTGCCTGCTTCTGCCTAGCTCACACTCTGCTCACCATGTTGTGTCTTTTTTTACAAAGTAGAGCAGTTCAGAGGCCATTAGATTTCTTCAGAAATGAAAAAAAGTACAGAAAGAAAGAGTCCATGGCCCCAGGCAGTTCCCTTCAGGGCCCCAGGACTTTCTGAAGCCGGTGGGGAGCAGACAGTACATCCGGGATCCCTCGGAACTCAGGGAGGCCCAGAGAGGCAGAGGAAGAGGGTCATGCGCGGCAGTCAGGACCAGAGGAGTAGCGGCCTGGAGGTGTGGGCCTGCCCGGGCCTCTCTCTGGTCCCTGGAGTGTCTCCTATACCATGTGGCGTGTGGATAAGCACTTTTGAGAAGGGTTATTGGCTGAATTGTGTCCCCCATCAAATTTGTTTAAGTCCCAACCCTCATACCTCAGAATGTGACTGTATTTGAAGAAAAGGTCTTTAAAGTAACTAAGGTAAAAAAAAAAAAAAGAGGTCACTGGGGTGGGCCCTAATCCAATATGACTGGTGTTCTTGTAAGAAGAGATTGGGACACAGACACAAAGACCGTGTGAGGACACAGGGAGAAGGCGGCCACCTACAAGCCAAGGAGACAGGCCTCAGGAGGAGCGGACCCTTCCAACACCTTGATCGTGGACTTTTGGCATCCAGAACTTGAGAAAATAAATTTCTGGTTTTAAGCCACCCAGTTTGAGGCACTTTGTGATGGCAGCTCAAGCAGACTCATACAGGAGCCTTTCAGCTGGAAAGCACCCGGCCCATCTCCTGCTAAGCTCTGGTGTTTCCGCTGGGGTGGTGACGGTGGCCCTGCAAAGACTCCGGGCTGGGCCCTGTGTCTCTCTGAGGCTGTGGCATTTTCCATAAAGATGCCATCCCTCTCTGAACACCACTTGTTTCCAAACCATGCTTTGGGGCTCAGTATAGGTGTTTTCAGGGCCCCCAGGAATGCAGAGGGGAGGCCCTGCAGGGCTGAAGGTGGGGAGTGGGGTGGGGACCAAGCAGGCTCTGACCTCTCCCCCACCGCAAGTTATGCTGTTGGAGTGCATTGGTTTTAGATATCGGGTTTTACATAAAATCTTATTGGAAGAAATAAGTGTTTTCCACCCCTGATCAATCTGCAAGAAGACTGACAAAAGAGACCATGTCTTCGTATAACAGAATTTTGGCCCTATCAGCGTTCACGGTTAGTGATTTCTGTACAGAGCTGGCTTTAACGTCTTTATAAGTCGTGACAACTTTCATTCATATGACCTTATCCCCACGGCTGCTGTGACTGTCTCAGAAAAAGAATCCCCTTCGCTGGGATAAGAGTGACACGCCCTCATCGCTCTTCCTTGGAGCCTGGGATGATGCAATGACAGGCCCGACACACGCTTCCCGCCTCCTCTCCAGCCTCCGGGAACCTGCTGTCCGCCCTTCTCTCCGGCTTCCTTCCCACCTCTTTTCTAGTCTTTATCACTAACTGGGAAAGAAAGCTGTGCTGTCATTAGTCACTCATGGGAGCCAGGCTAGAGGGAAGCTGGCAAGGCTGGACATTTGTCTCCCAAAGCTTTTTGGAGAAGATGGCCAACTCTGCCAGATAGGGCTGTGGGGTGGTGAAAGCGAGGACCCAGCCCGCGAGCTGTGTGGGAGCCTCTGCGAGGAGAGGGCGCGCCAGACCGCCGCTGCTTAGAGTTGCCCTGAAGGGCTTGCAGAACGGCCAATGCTCTGCCTCCCCACGGTTTCTGACTCAATAGGTCTGCAGTGGGCCCCAGCATCGGCGTTTCTGGCAGGGGCCCGGGTGCTGTCGCTGTTCCTGATGCTGGCTGGGACCTCACTTTAGGGACCGCTGCCTGAGGCCAGGCGGAGGCAGGCAGGCAGTGGGCACAGTGAGGTCCTCTCCCAACCTCCTTGGGATCCGAGGTTCCCTGAGCGCTTCTGGTGAGTCTGTTTGTTGGATGCTTAAGCCCTCAAGGTGGATGGGGTGGGGAGTCAGACTTACGTGCCGCCCTGGCCATCCCTTAAGCTTCCCCTTCTTAGCCTGGTGCACAGCAACTGCTCCGTGGGTATTTAGCAACTGGCCAGCTTGTCTAACACCCCGGAAGGCCTCCAACTCTTTCATTCATTCATTCATTCGTTTATTTATAATTTCTCTTTATTATGGAAAGAGTGCAAGAGAGTGGGGGAGGGGTAGAGGGAGAGAGAGAGAATCCCAAGCAGGCTCCGCGCTCAGCATGGAGCCTGACGCGGGGCTTGATCTCACGGCCATGAGATCACAACCTGAGCCAAAGCCAAGAGGTGGATGCTTACCCGACCAAGCCCCCCAGGGGCCCCAGGGCCTCCAATCCTTCAGCCATAAGGACCCATAAGGACCCACAGTCCTGCTTGGACTTAGCCTTTGGCCAGGGGGGTGTCCCTATCCTTGCCCATGGAGCCCCACTGTGCCGGAATAGGGTCTTTTACTGGGGTTTTAGAATGCTGGGATAGGGGCACCTGGGTGGCGCAGTCGGTTAAGCGTCCGACTTCAGCCAGGTCACGATCTGGCGGTCCGTGGGTTCGAGCCCCGCGTCAGGCTCTGGGCTGATGGCTTGGAGCCTGGAGCCTGTTTCGGATTCTGTGTCTCCCTCTCTCTCTGCCCCTCCCCCGTTCATGCTCTGTCTCTCTCTGTCCCAAAAAAAATAAATAAATGTTGAAAAAAAAAAAAAAAGAATGCTGGGATAAAACCTTGTGCCCCCTTGCTGAGTTCTGAGCCCGGAGTTCTGAGGACCAGGAGGCAGCAGGACTATAAGCAAGAACATAAAAATGGCCCCTTCCACGAGAGATCCTTGGTCTCTGGACCAGGTCCTTGGCAAGCCCCCTCCTATTGACGCCCTCCAGATGACCCAGGAACAGAGGGAGGAGCTCTTGGAATTGCAGGCCTCTGGTCCCAAAGGCCATGTAAGCTAGAAAAGCCCTTTTCCGCAGGAGAGGTACTGCCCCAGGAGGGTCCTCTCGACCTTTCCAACTTATCACCGCTATCTTCTTCTTCTTCACAGTCATAGTATATCTGTACTTAGCAGTCAGCAGTTGACGTTTTTGTTTCATGTGTACGCACATATGCGAGTATGTGAATGTGAAATCTGTCTCCCCCACTAGACAGTCAGCTTCACGAGAACCAACTCTTTGTACGCTTAGCTCATTACTGGTACCCTGTGCCTGGAACCGTGTCTGGGCTCCTGAGGCTCCCATAAATTGTTCTGAGGGAATAAATGAATGACAGCCATCCTCACTGACCTTTCTTCCTGACTCTTTGTGAATTACCAACCATCAGTGTTTCTTGAATCGTATACTTTCTTTTAATCTTGTTTTTTTTTTTTCTGCTAAAAAGACAGAAGTTGCTAAAACGTTTGATAAGCAGTTGGGAATCTGCTTCTCTTTTTCTCTGCCAAGCAAACAAATGACAAGACCCTTCCCTGTTTTTGGCTTTGATAGGAGGAAGTGTTGGATTAGCTGTTCTCTCTAAATTTACTTTATAGCTCCAAAATATTAACATATAAATTCTAGATGATTGCAACTTTGACTATCTATGCCCAAAATTTCCTTTGCAAATTCTGATGACTTAATGAGTTTGTGTTAGTTATCACAGGTTTAAGAATGAGAGAAAACTGTGTTATTTATGAGCCTTCAGTTTAGAATCACAGCACAGTGAGGATGTGACTTTCTTAAAACCAATATGCTAGCATGGGCTTCATCTTGAAAGGAAGCCATTGCTAAGCTTAAATTGTGAGGAAAAATGGAAGGAAACAGAAATGACATTTCTCATGACCTTAGCACTTAGGAAAGACAGGGAGTGTGCCTGGGACTGTCCCCTCTTTGGCTTTTCCGGGTTCTCACCACTCACCAAATATTGTAAGTTCTGTCTTCACAAAGCCTCTTGCCTGCCTTGTCTGGTCTCAGTGATAACCATAAAGCTCCCCACCTAAAAGGTTACACAGTTTCCAGTCTCTGTCCCTTTCCATCCATCCTCTGTTCCACTACCTGGTTAGAAGATGCCTTGCCAATGTCGGTAGCCAACTGAAAAGTCTCCCTGGCGTGCCATAGTCTCACGGGCTATGGTTCATTCTTTCGTGAGAATTTGCAGCTCAACATGGCGCCATCTTTGTGTCTCACTATTGACATTTCCCTCTACTCCTCACCCAGCCAGTCTTTCACTCTTTATTCCGTAAATCCTCCGTGAACATTCCTGCTCCTCAGTCCGAAGCCACGTCATTTCCGTTGCGATGAAAGCCGTCCTTCATTTATATAACAAATATTGGTCATTACAAAGTGATATATGTAATTAAACACAAATTACTCTCTCTTCCTCTAGTGGCCTAAAATATCAGCTCCATAGTTAGAATGCTGCTTCCTGTCTAGTTCTAGCATTAGCTGAGTGATTTGGGGCAAGTGACTTGAACCTATTTTGCCTCAATCTACCTTTCAGTAAGATGAGAGAATAATAAACACTTATCAAACTCTTGTTCAGAATCGGGCACCATTCCCAATGCTTTGGGATGTTAACACATTTAATGCTCACAGCCATCAGGTGAGAAAGGTCCTGATGTGATTCCCATTTCATGGGTGAGGACCTTGAAGGTGGGAAGCACCTTGCTGAAGTGTCACATGAGGACACTTGCTGAAGATCACATGACTGGTGAGGGAGGGAGTCAGGCATGTGACTCTGGTGGCCACAGTCCTCATCGCTAAAAGGCGCTGTCTCTGGAGGAAGAGGAAACCCTTACACAGTTGTTGGGGGTCCCAGAGAGCTACTGCATATAAAGACCATAGAACAATGCTCAGCACATGGCTTACCAGTATAGCACATAGCTGCCAGTAACCTTGAGCCATTTTGGTTGGTCTCATGCTCCTCTCAAGGCCTTGTTCCGGTTTGCCTGTTCCCTCGAAGCTGTCCCTTATCCCCAGACATCACATTTTCCAAATGTAGTTTTTCTGAACTATTCATTTGCATCTTGGGCTATTTTTTCTTTTTTTAATATTAGTTATGATACTCATGACTTATCTCTCCATCCGGGATTCGAGCTGCAGGTGTTTAAAAATATAGTTGTTAATAGAAAAAGTGAGGCATCATAAGGCCAACAGGATGATTGACATTGATCGAAAGGAGAGCTTGTTACTCACAGTTCCCGAAAGGAGGGGGTGCATCACGGCACCGGAGGGCGGGGAGGGAGAGGGGCCCGTGAGAAAGCACCGGGGCTGGTCAGGAGGCAGAGAGAGAGACAGGGAAAAGTGGGCAAGAGCCTTTGTTGTGACTTCTGCAAGAAGGACAGGTGGAGCAGGGGTAGCAGGTTCAGGATTCACTAGTTTGAACAATTGCATAGCAGTTGTCCATAATCGTCTGGTACCTGACCCTGGGTGATTAGGGCAGAGGGAGAGTGGCCTCAAGGGTGGTTGGGTGAGGGCTCTGAATTCGCCACTTTGCATTTGAAAAACTGGCTTGACAGGTGAAATATTTACTATCTCTAGGAAATGACTAATGCTAGGAGGTCAATTCCTCCAGGATCAACAAGGTCCCGGATGTTAAAGCATCGGAAGTACAGAAAATAAGATATGTTCCTATGGCAGGTAACTAGGAAACACATGTAATGTTTTGTTTGTTTGTTTGTTTGTTTGTTTGTTTTTATCTCTGATCCTAGCTCAGTGTTTCTCAAAATGCAGCCTACGGAACACTTATATCAGACTCACTTGAGAAGCTTGTTAACAATGCAGGTCCCTGGGTCCGTGCATTACCCATAACACATCAACATCTCTGGAAATGGGGCCTAGTCATGTGTCTGCTTAACAAGTTCTTCGGGGGATTCCCAAATTCTCCGTGGTTTGAGAACTATTGTCCTGTACATCTTGTCTCTGTTCTGGGCTATCCAAGTCAGCTCTGAACGGCAAGAAAGACCAAACTGAACTCGTCGTCTCTGGGCTATCAAAGTCAGCTCTGAACGGCAAGAAAGGCCACGCTGAGCTCTTAGGAACACAAGCAATTTCCCCACATGGAAAACACACCGGTCTCTCATCGCTACCTCCCTGGCTCAGCGAGAGAGAATTACCTCTGGAACTGCCGAGGGCTTGCCGGAAGACAGACAGAAAGGGTTGCCTATCTCGCTTAAGGAGGAGAGTGGAATAATGGCAAAAGAGAGCTTCGGTCTGGGTTGTGGTTGGAGCTGCAGGCAGCCAAGAAATGAAAGCAACCTGAGGATAAGTTATGTCCTGTCAGGTTGGGCCTGTCAGGCGCATTCAGCAATGGGCCGTGTGGCTGTACCTATGCATCTGTGAAGCATGACCATGTGCCTAAAACCCATCTACTTACCTCTGGTTTGATCCCGAACTATTGCAGCCAAGTAGTTCTGAGCTCAAAAAGGTCGATGAAACATTTTTTAGGAAGTCAGATTATATCTGAGAGAAATATCAGTTAGGACCTATAGTCCTAAGCACAGGACTCTGGTTACCCACCTGGGCTTTGTCGAGAGGCAGGGACAATGTGAGCAGCCATATGGCCGGGAAATCTTGGTCTGGAGAGCAGCGGGGTCACAGGATGTCAGAAGAGCACTCACAAACATTGTATACGAATCTGTGGCCAAGGTGAGGTTGGGAGATGCGACCAGGGATAACAATTCAGAAAAGATCAAGTCCCAGCGGGACAAGGGCGAGAGGCCAATTTGTGGGGTAGTTGGGACCCCAAATCAGTGGGGCCAATCAGCAGTCCGGATAGGAGCACTGGAGTAAGGAATGGACACCTGGAATAATTCCCTCGGAAGAGTGCATCCTGTTTGTGTTGGCAGTCTTTATGAAAGTTGAATTGCTTGCCTCCAAGGTTCAACCTGGTGTAATCCCCCTAAAGCCTCAGCAGAAACTTCAGTAGGGGGATTTTGTGCTGTGTTTGGGGCACTGTTTCTGGATGCATGGCCTTTTGGCACGACCCTCCTAGAGTTTCTGTGAGCTACCCATGAACATTGGATACATCTGTCCTACAAAGAACCCAGGCTGATACTCATCCAATCAGCTGGCCGCCGAGATTATTGAGTAGATTCCAAGTTATGCACGGCCCACCCAAGCGTGTCTTTTGTTGTGACTTTGCACACGGCTCCTATCCCTCTCCATGCCTTGACTTCCCCCCTTCACTCCCCTGAAGAAGGGCCCTACACTACTTTTAAAGAGTCCTACCCAAGATGTTAGAATGGAAGTTGCTGAGAAAGCTCGATGTTGACTATGTTGAGTAGGGAAGACAACGGGACTTATCACTGGGTCATTGGCAATCTCCCCAGCTCTTCCTAATTGTTTTGAATTCCTGTTCTTTGTGGTGCTGGCCTGGGTGTGTCTAATTTAGGCCACGCTGCTGCCCAGCCCCACCATTCATGTGCAAATGACGGGTTTGGGAAGTTGGAGACATTTGGGTCTGTTAAGAATAAAGTTAGAAGACAATGGGGAAAGAAGCCTTCTGACCACTGCCGCCCCAGGGCAGTCCCACTGGGGACCCCTCTGTGTCACACCAGATGCCCGCCCTTCCCAGTTCTTTGCAGTCTCAACTTCAAATTTTAATATTACAATCAGCAGCTCGGCTTATTTTAAACTTGAGAAGCCTGTGGGGGTTTTTTGGTCCTGTTCAAAGCAAATGAGCATTTTCCTTTTAGTCTTGTTTAGACAGTGGAATAAACGGATCTGTCAGTCAGATGGAACAAAACACACAGCCCCTTTTCCTCTAGATGATGATAAAGATTGTAAGAATGATAATGATGATTGATGGTCACGGAGCCGCCTCATCTTGGCTGCTCCTGCCAAGGGTTGCTGGGGGTTTTGCCGAGGAACATTCCTCCTCTTTAGTGAAGGGAGGAGCTGGGCGCGGCAGGTAGGAGGGAGGCGAGTTTTGAGATCTTTATGAGTTCTCCTTGATCTCTCGAAATGCCACCTAGGAAAAGCTGGAATTGATGATGCTGGCAGAGAAATCTCGACTCCATCCACATTCTTGGGGAAACCATGGTGAATCCTGCCACTTGGCATCAGGGCTGCTGAGGAGGACGATCCGGGGCTGGTGAGACAAAGAACCACATGGTGACATGGGCATGATGGCGGTGCCCAGGAGTCCTGAGGTGCACGTCACCCTAAAGCACAGCCTGCCTGCCTTGTAAGGTATTTCTTCCCCATCCTGCCCGCTCATGGCACTTGCAACAAAGGAAAACATGATCTGGAAATACCAGGTGACGAGGAGAATGTTAAGTATTTAAAGTGTTTTCTAGAAATGAAGTTCAGTATTTTCTCATCAACAACCCATTCTAAGAGGCACTGGATGACCCAAAGTGTTGGGGGTGGCCAGGCAGAAGGTGAGTCCTCTCTCTCTCTCCAGGTCTCTGTTAGAAAGCATTCCCAGTGCCATGATTTGGACCTTGATGGCTAAGTGGCCTTCTCCCTGAACTTGCCCTGACTGCTGCTTTCTTGAACTTCTCTCCCTCTCCCTGGAGAGCCCTTACGGTCTGTGACCGCTCCCCCGACCCCACTTTGTGCCAACTGCCCTGCCCCACTATTTCACAGGCGTGCTCTCTTTTCCTTTCCAGTTCAATCATAAAGCCATGCGAAGGACACGGTGTCTTAGTGTCTGCCCATTTGGCCTCTCAGGAAATGCTGCTGTTGCTGGAGACCAGGCTCTGAGGGTCTGGCAGAAGGGCCCTTGGAAACCTCGAGTAAAGTCCAGCAAGTTCGTTTTACAGTGGAAGAAAATTCATTGAAGAAACTCTGAGAGTTCATGGTATGTGATGACGTTGTTGAGCTGCTTCTTAGGGTCAGAAGACTTTAATTATTGGATTGTGGGGCTCGGCATCTTTTTCAGGGGTTGGGAGCCGGCCGCGATAAAAGGAAAGGCATATTTTCTAGGACAGGGCGTCTCAAACTTTGCTGTGCGTCGTTGCTTGGGGGCTTGTCGTATGGGTTGGGTTTTCTTCAGGGGGTTAACTTCAGGACGTGGCTAAGCGCAAGAGTGAACTACACCTGCTAACCACCCCTCAGAATTAGGCAGCGTCCTTGGCCAGACACAGACAGCACGAGGACGAACCAGGTTTCCCTACATGGAGGGGGCTGTCCTAGCAAGACTCAGGCCATAGAACAGCAGAGAAGGCATGTTCCCTGCAGGCGATATTGACCCATGAGGAGGGATTCTCTTTGGGAGGTCTCTTTGGGAGCTTCGTAAGGCCACAGAAGTCAGGCCACACTTCATAAGCTATGATCTGGTGGATTGGGGACAGGGGGATAGTTCAGAGGGCATAGTTCAGAGGTGGAGAGTTCAGAGGGCAGACACTGCGGTCAGATTTATTGGGTGCAAACGTCAGCTCTACTCATTTCTAGTACCGTACTAGCTAACTCGAGCTGCTATAACCAGGTACCACAGACTGGGCTGCTTAAAAACGGAAATTTATTTCCTCACCGTTCTGGAAAGCAGACGTCAGGGATCAAGGTGTTCGTGGGGTTAGTTTCCTGTGAGGCGTCTCGTTGGCTCGCAGATGGCTGTCTTCTCCCTCTGTGTTCACCCGGCCTTCCCTCTGGGTGTGTATGTGTCCTAGTCTCTTCTTAGAAGGACACCAGTCTTGGGGCGCCTGGGTGGCGCAGTCGGTTAAGCGTCCGACTTCAGCCAGGTCACGATCTCGCGGTCCGTGAGTTCGAGCCCCGCGTCGGGCTCTGGGCTGATGGCTCAGAGCCTGGAGCCTGTTTCCGATTCTGTGTCTCCCTCTCTCTCTGCCCCTCCCCCGTTCATGCTCTGTCTCTCTCTGTCCCAAAAATAAATAAACGTTGAAAAAAAAAATTAAAAAAAAAAAAAAAAAAAAAAGAAGGACACCAGTCAGATGGGATTCCAGTCCACCTCAAGGACCTCATCTCACCTTAACTGCCTCTCTAAAGCTCCTACCTCCTAACCGTCACATCCTGAGGTTCTGGGCTTGGGACACACATACGAATCTTGAAGGCAGAGGACATAATTCAGCCCATAACAAGTACCGTCTCTAGGCCTGCGTTCCCCTCTGGAAAATGCAGATCACACAGTGCCTACCTCAAGAGGCTGCCCCACTTCCTAACAGAATATTAGGTGTCTATCATGACACCTGGCCCTGCCCCGGAGTGCCCGTGGGGCTGGTGGCAGAGGCAGTCACCCCCTTTCTCTGAAGCGCTGCCTCGTGAGCAGGATGCTCTGGAGAATTCTCTGAGATTCTTCACATTGAGTGTAGCCACAGCTCTGGGAGGCAGGTCTGTGCTATTATTTCACTATGGATTTGATGGATTGATTGATTGATTGATTGATTGATTTTTGGTGCTAAGGGAAACTCAGAGAGATTGTATTTGCCCTCCTGAGGTTAAGGGTTGTTACTCTAAGGGTCCGCCTTCCTGTTGCCAACGCATCCCTGCAGGACCACTGCCTCAATCTGATCCACAAGGGGGGGGGGGGTGGGGGGAATGAACCATTTTCCTGCTGGTGACTGCGACTTCTGGCTCTTTCCTTTTTCCCCACACGCCCTTATCTCTAAGCCTGAAGGGATTTGCGAAGTTGAAGGAAAGCAGCGTGCCGTGTTGCAGTTACAAGGGATGGAGAAAAGGGATAATCCCACTTTATCTGTCAGGCACTAAGAGTGCAGTTTCAAAAGAGGAGACGCAGAATGTGGGACGCGGGGGGCCACTGGGGGTGAGCTCAGAGATGCGGGTCAGGACCCGGTCCTGGACGAATGAGAATATCAGGCTGAGAAGTTTTGATCCCACGGTGGAGGTAGGGACCGCGGATGTACATTCCTCAGTGGGGTCCCCCAAATGGTGCTTCCCTTCTAGGGGCGTTAGCCTGGTAGTGAGCTGTAGGATGACAGCGGCAGGTCAAGATTAAGGATGGGGTCTACAGCGGTATTTTAGGCAAGATGGAGGGAGGCCCTGCACCAGGAACCAACATAATGCAGAAGCATGGTCAGAATAACCTTTTGGAAAAAACAGCTTTTTGTTCTAATAGAGCCTAGCCCATAAACCAGCTGCCTTGCACGCTCTTTCTCTCTCGTCCCCTTCTGCTACAGCCTGGAAGGGCACGTGTTGGGGATGGTGGTTCCCCGGGAGTGGAGGGAGCCAGATCTTTGAGCAACTGTGTATGGCAGAGTCCTTCCCCACCCTCAACTATATTAGTTTTGAGATAAGCTGCTGCTTACATAATTTTATATAAGCTTATAGCTGCTGCGTGTGTGCTTTGTAAAGACTACGTTTTTTCGAGTTAAAAAATAAAAATATGATAAAAATAATATATTCCCACCACCCAGATATCACACTTTTAAGAGATTAGGCATGTCCTCCTGAGTCTTTTTCTATATGTGCATGTGTGTGTGTGTGTGTGTGTATAATTTTTTAACCAAAATAAGATAATACTGTATATACAACAAATATGTATGTATGTATTAGGTAGGTAAAGTTATATGTGTATATACATAATACTTATTATTTTTTTTACCAAAATGAGATTTTACTGCATTACTGTCTGTGTATATATGTATACGGATACAGGTATGTATATATATACATGTGTATATATATGTATATGTATGCATATGTATTCTGAATTACTGTATACATATGTATATACGTATATGTATATGTACATACGTATATACGTATGTATATGTACATACGTATGTATGTATATACGCATGTATATGTACACACATATATATGTATATATGTATGTACACATATACTGTATATCTGTGTATATATACATATACATATACATATATGTACATGTATGTATATGTATATATGTATGTATATATGTATATGTGTATATTACACATGTATATATATGTGTATATATATATCTTCACTCACATACACACATAACACATGTATATATACATATCTTTAATGAAAATGAGATCAAACTGCACATACTGCATTGTATTTTTTTCAGTCAATGATCTTCACTCCGCCATTTCAATAAACTTTGAACTCCTAGAATAACCAGACCATGTTCAAATTTTGCCAATTAGCCAAAACTTTTCATTTACTGCTACTTTATCTAAACAGTATTAAATCCAGGATGGCCACTTGTTTTTATGTCGCTTAAGACTCCTTTATTCTAGAAAAATCCCTTCTAAAAGTACACGGATTTCTCAAAGGGACTAAGCCAGCTGCCTGCAGGGTATCCTACTTTCTGGCGACTGTCTCCTGTATCTCATGGAGCTTATATCTACACATTATTAGCTAGAATAGGTCATAGCTGGTCAGAAGACCCAAAATACCTGTTTGACCCATGACTGGATTAGAGTAATCAAAGTCTGCTCTTTCTATGTTACAGGTATATTGTCCCCTTATGACTACATTCCATAATATTCTTGAATGTACAGTTAGTTCTCCATCAACTTATTCGCATCATAGTTTTAACATCAACCGATAAATCTAAAGTTTATGAAATGATTTTTAAATAATTCTATAATTAATTCTATATTTATTATATTTATTAGTTGGCATTCTTTTTTTTTTTAAATAAAAGTTTGTTTATTTTGAGAAGAAGAAGAGAGAGAGAGAGAGAGAGAACACAAGTGGGTGAGGAGCAGAGAGAGGAAGAGAGAGAGAATCCCATGTAGGCTCTGTGCTGATAGTGCTGAGCCTGATGTGGGGTTCGAACTCATGAACTATGAGATCATGACCTGAGCCACCCAGGTGCCCCTTAGTTGGCATTCTCATGTAAAGTATCATTTTATCTCATCCACTGGAACTACTTGAATATTCCAAAATCAATTTCCTTAAAGACAGGAAAATGCTTGTCTCTTTCTCTTTAATTAATGTTTTCAAAGTGAAGCATTATTTTATTTTATTTATTTTTTTATGTCTTTCTATTTTTTTTTTTTACTTTTTAATTTACATCCAAGTTAGTTAGCATATAGTGCAACAATGATTTTAGGAGTAGATTCCTTAATGCCCCTTACCCATTTAGCCCAGCCCCCCTCCCACAACCCCTCCAGTAACCCTCTGTTTGTTCTCCATATTTAAGAGTCTCTTATGTTTTGTCCCCCTCCCTGCTTTTATATTATTTTTGCTTCCCTTTCCTTGTGTTCATCTGTTCTGTGTCTTAAAGTCCTCATATGAGTGAAGTCATATGATATTTGTCTTTCTCTGACTAATTTCACTTAGCATAATACCCTCCAGTTCCATCCACATAGTTGCAAATGCCAAGATTTCATTCTTTTTGACTGCCGAGTAATACTCCATCATATATATATATATATATATATATATATATATATATATATACCACATCTTCTTTATTCATTCATCCATCGATGGACATTTGGGCTCTTTCCATACTTTGGCTATTGTTGATAGTGCTGCTATAAAAACTGCATGTGTCCCTTCGAAACAGCACACCTGTATCCCGTGGATAAATACCTAGTAGTGCAATTGCTGGGTTGTAGGGTAGTTCTATTTTTAGTTTTTTGAGGAAGCTTCATACTGTTTTCCAGAGTAACTGGCTGCACCAGTTTGCATTCCCATCATTATTTTAATAGCTACCTCAGATGGTGATAAATTAGTTTTCCTTTATGTTTTTTATAAAAAATTATTGTAAATTAACATTTTAATTGATTCAATCTATCTCAATCATCATAATTACTATGATTTTGATGTTTAAATTGTCACAATTTGGCAAATGGTCCCTTTTCAAGTGGTCTCTTACGTCCTTTTGCTATGACCCCATTAATATTTGAAAGTTTCCTTACTTTCTAGTGAAGCAAGGTGTCCCAGGTTCATCTTGGCCGTGAATCAGATAAAAATCAGCCATTTCTCCAAGGACTTCTGATTCCTTCAGGGGAAATGGTGATAGAGAGCATGTTCTTGGTCTTTTAAAATTACCTTTATTGATGATATAATGTACATATTATAAAGTGCATCCATCCATTTTTAATGAATGTATATGCGTGTATACATCACCAGAATCAGTACATAGAACATTTCCATCACCCCAAAAGTTTCTTCCTGCCACTTTGCAGTCAGTCTCCCATCCCTACCCGCAAGCAACCACTGCTCTGCTTCTGTTCACTATAGATGAGTTTTGAGTACATTCTAAAATATAATATAACTAGAATCACAGAGTAGCTACTGTTTTTGTGTATAGCTGTCTCTCTCTCAGTAGAATTTTCCCTTGGGGTGGAGATAATTTTTTAAAAACTCAGAAAAAAAGACTTACAGAAAAATCGTAAGTATAATCCAAAGAGCCATTTCAGATTGAGCTGCCCACATGACACCCCTCACTCCAAATACTTTTGTGTGCGGTTCCTATATTACAGGTATCAAAACCAGGATATTAGTATTGTTACATTACTACCATCTAACCTCAGATCCCATTCAAATTCCAGCAATGGCTCACTGTCAGAAGAATACAAATCAGAATGACATGTTCCGTGTAGTTGGCATATCTTTTTCGCCTCCTTGATTTTGGAAGAGTTTCTGCCTTTGACTATAATATGTTAAGATTACAGGCTGTTTCTTTTCTTCGATAGCCCTCAGGGTGCATTTGTCTGAATCCACCTTTGGATTCAGATTGCACAGCTCCGGCAAGAATAGCACAGAAGCGGGGCGCCTGGGTGGCGCAGTCGGTTAAGCGTCCGACTTCAGCCAGGTCACGATCTCGCGGTCCGGGAGTTCGAGCCCCGCGTCAGGCTCTGGGCTGATGGCTCAGAGCCTGGAGCCTGTTTCCGATTCTGTGTCTCCCTCTCTCTCTGCCCCTCCTCCGTTCATGCTGTGTCTCTCTCTGTCCCAAAAATAAATAAACGTTGAAAAAAAAAATTTTTTTTTTTTTTAAATAAAAAAAGAATAGCACAGAAGCAATGCTGGGTTCTTCTCATTGTATCACATCATGTAGCACAGGATTTCCATTTAATCCATTACTGATGAATTTCGTGTTGCTTACCCGAAGAACGTGGGCTCTCCTACGTTTTTCCACCGAAAAATCACTTGTCACAGACTGGTAATGAAAACACAACATATCAAAATTGGTGGCAAGCAGCTAAAGTTTGTTGGGAAATTTGTAGCTTTAGGTGCTTATATTTGAAAAATAAAAAGGTCTGAATCACTGAGCTCAAGAAGCTGAAAAAAAAAAGGGGGGGAGTTGGTGGTGGTGGAATTACACCCAAAGTAAGTACAAGAAAGTAGTAAGTAGTCAACAAAATAGAAAAAAGACAACGAAGATAATGAGTGAAACCAAGCTGTTGGTTCTTGAAAATGACTGGTAAATCTAGTCGGTTGGATTAAGAAGAAAGAAGACGCGTTACCAATAACAAGAGTGAAGGATGGGACTTCACACCTGATGTTATTAAAGACATTAAAAGGATACTACGAGAATAATATAAATAACTTTATGGCAATTAATTCAACCACTTAGGTGACAAAAAAAAACCAAATTCCTTGAAAGACATTATTGCCAAAACTGTCACAAGAAAAAAACCGGAAATTCTTCACACACCTGTGTCTATTAAAGAAATCGAATTGAATTAAAAACCTTCCCCGTAAGGAAAATTCCGGATCCAGAAGGCTTCCACATTGAATTTCACTGAACATTTAAGGAAAAAGTAATACCAAGCCTACACAAATTCGTTCTAAAAAACAAAGGAGGAGAGACCATTGCCAGGCTAGCGTCACCCAATACCAAAACCTGACGAAGACATTGCGCGAATAAAGCCCCACGAAACCATTTTGCCTCATGAATATCGATGTAAAAAACCTTACCAACATATTAGCACCGCATTATGTGGAGGACCGTGGAATTATCTCAGTAGATGCAGAAACAGCATGCAAAAAAGACTCAGCCTTTTGGGATTTAGCAATGTGTACCAAGGCTCTCTACTTTTCTCTGGCTGGGGCTGGAATACGTCCTTGCCCTGCCTGAGTTCAGCTTACCGCACCCTTATAGTTCCCTCTGATGTGGTCAGAAGTGAGATTCTTGGCAAGGGGTTTTGAAGGTGGAATCACAGAAACAATTGAATCGGCGTTCATGAGAACTCAGTTATTGGTGCCTTCAGAGCACAGAAGAAACAAACTATCCCCTAAAAATAAAGGAACGAGGGATGCTTGGGTGGCTCAGTTAAGCGTCCGACTTTAGCTCAGGTCATGATCTCCTGGTTCGTGGGTTCAAGCCCCGCGTCAGGCTCTGTGCTGACAGCTCAGCGCCTGGAGCCTGCTTCGGATTCTGCGTCTCCCTCTCCCTCTGCCTCTCCCTCACGTGCGCTCTGCCTCTCTCTCAAAAATAAATAAACATTTTTTTAAAAAAGAGAATAAAGTAAAGAGAGGTACGTTTAAAAGTAGCTTGGAAGAGAAGTGCTGGAGAGTGACGGAGGGATGTACAAGAAATGTTCAAATGGTCAAAAATGCAGCCCTCTGACTCGGGAACGTGTTCAGGACATAGAGCTCCACTTGGGTTGGGCGCACAGCCATGAGATGAGAAGCTGTTGGCGTGCGTGAAATCGCCAAGGAGACAGGAGACAGAGGGCAAAAGGAAAAGAGGGCCAGGGCCAGGATCTTGTGAAGGACTTCGGCTATACTGAGAGGGGGAAGAGCCAGCAAAGACACAGAGGATAGAATTTCATGGGGAAGGTAAGGAGCTTTCAAGGAATGAGCGTTAAATTTGCACCTGGCCACGAAAAGGTCATCTGTGGCTGTGGAAAGCCTTCCCGTCAATGGTGGGGGTATGGCCTTGACTGCAATGGGTTAATGAGGAGGGGGCGTTGAGGAAGTGGAGGTGGGGTAAGAGCAGGTGAAAGGAAGAGAGCTCAGGGCAGCTGGAGGGCGGTGAGTAGGTGTCCTTCAGTTAGGGGAGACCTAAGTGAGATTTTAGCAAAGGGCATCGTCTTTCCCAAAGTCCTGCTCTAAATCTAACTTGCTGGTGGTGTGCGTGTTTGGATAATAGAAATTCCATTTTCATCTATTCATGTGTGTATCTGTTTACCACCTGTCTTGTTCCAGGGGATCCCAGCTGGCTTGGCTTTCCTTGTGTCTTAGAACCCCTAGACCCAGCCTCCCGTTTGTGCCCATGTTTCATTGTGCTGTAGAGGATGGCACAGGTCTGTGCGTAAATCGCCAGTTTCCAAGGTTGATGTGGGCTCTCAGAGCACAGAAGAAAGAGGGATTGTAACAGGAACACACAGACTCCGTTTTTCCCTCCTTGGGGACCATAATCTTAGCAGACAGCGCAATCTTGTCTGGCTCAGCTGCTCCCACAGATTGCTGGCTGGCCAGATCAACACAAGGTTCTTCCCTTGGGTCTCTAAGGAGCCTCAAACGGACTGGTCAATGCCATGTCCTGGCTCCCGTGATATCCCCCCTCCTGCTGCATTGCCCTGGACCAGGGTCCCTGCAAGGCTGAGAGACCCCTTCCCCCCAAGTACGGCTCACTCCGTTTCTGGCTTCAGAGCTTTGTGGCCTCACTGTCCTGTGGGCCCTTATGTCAGATGTGATATCTGGACAGTGTCCATGGACCAGGCACAGGGCTATCTGAAGACTCTGTTACCTCAGCAGACCCCATGTCTCTTGAAAACACGCTACCCGTTAGGGCTTTTTGACCCAGGAGATCCACTCACAAAACCACCTTCCTTCCTGGACCTACCAAGACAGCTTTAGCCCTGCTTTTAAAACACCTTCTCTTAAAAATGCAGGCAGTTGCTGAAAACTCCTTTGTTCCCATCTAGTCAAACTCCCCTCCCTGCCCATTTCCATTGTCAGACGTCTAAGCACAAGTCTTGAGAGGTCAGAGGTCATGTCCAGAGTCACACAGATGCACTGTGATGGAGGAAGGCCTGGCTTCTCGCTGAATCCAATGGTCTTGTAAAGGATCTGTGTCTTGCTATGAGATGGCAGGGTTTTCTAAGTCACCAAAGTACTATAAATGAACACCCAGTATAACCCAAGCCTATCCTCACAGCCTCAGAGGCACTTAGGGGAATTCTGTACCTCCGAAGAGATCAAACGGTTGATCGTCAAGTCCAAGGACATCACTGGGCTGGGAACTCTGAGCTTACTCTTGGTGTCACTGGGCTTTTTAATTTGCAGAGACTGTACAAAGGGACCGAGTGTCCGGGGCTGTACCCAAGTGTTGCAAAACAGATACTTTTCTATTTCAGAATTGTTCCTGGTCCATGCTTTGTGGATTTCAGGGCTCTTGGTCAGCATCTGCTAATCATTCCTCATTGTCTTTTTGTTAGTGGGTTAGGATTATTGCCCCTTATCTGAGAAATGGAAAAAGCCAACAGCCTGTTCCAAGGGAGTGGAAAATCGGCCCGAGTGGCAAAGGACTCAAGCCTGTTGACTCTGGGCCAGGGACACCCATGGGCAGTGCTGACTTTTCTCCATCTCAGAGAAGCCTTTCAAGGCCAACCTCAGAATGTCATTTTAGACCCAAAGCCGTCTGGAATGAGGATAACCCTTTTTAATAGAAGTGAACGTTGGGGCGCCTGGGTGGCTCAGTCGGTAAAGCATCCGACTTCGGCTCAGGTCATGATCTCACGGTCCGTGAGTTCGAGCCCCGCGTCGGGCTCTCTGCTGACAGCTCAGAGCCTGGAGCCTGTTTCCGATTCTGTGTCTCCCTCTCTCTCTGCCCCTCCCCCGTTCATGCTCTGTCTCTCTCTGTCTCAAAAATAAATAAACATTTAAAAAAAAAAAAAAAAGAAGTGAACGCCTTCATCTCCCAAGCACTCCCTTCACCCAGCAGGTCTGGCCAGTCACCCTCTCTGCCTGTCCCACCCTGTTAGACACACAAAAATATCGTCCGGTCCCTCCTCTGAACATCCTGAAAATAACAGGACCTATTACAGACCAAATGCTTGAGTCCCCCCCAGTTCATATGTTAAAACCCTAACACCCAATGTGACTGTACTTGGAGATGAGAAGAAGGTGACAAAGGTTAAATGACATCATAAGGATGGGGCCCAGATACGATGGAGCAGGTGTCCAGATAAGAAGAGGAATCGACACCAGAGCTCTCTCTCTGCCGCGTGAAGACACGGCAAGAAGGCCGTCGTTTACAAGCCAGGAAGAGAGCTCTCCCCAGGAACCAACCCAAGCCGATCCTTGATTCAGACTTCCGGTCTCCGGAAGGTGATAAACTAAATTTCCGTTGTCTAAGTCACCCAGTCTGAGGTGTTTGGTTACGGTGGCCCGAGCTGACTAATAACAGCATCGTAAAGTTAAAGGAGACCTCAGAGAGTGTTTGTTTAAAATCCCTATTTTGAAAAGGAGGAAATTGAGGCCCCGAGATGTGATTTGGTGGCTGTCGTGTTGCTTTTAAGTGACAGAGCCAAACCCAGAACAGGGTGTCTGATTTATAAGCCAGGTCATTTCTTACTATGCTGTACCACGCATATCTTGTGATTCCAGCTACCTGCATACTCTTGATAGGCTACGCTACTCCTTTTACTTCAGTGAGCCTCTGTTATCCTCCTGAACACGTCACAGGATAAGAGAAGAATGATCCGAAACATTCGTCAAAAAGTGATTTCGGTCCACAGCTTTTTAGGCCTCCAAACCCAAGCGTTTAAGGGAGGTAGGCAAGTAAATGTGCCAAGTGGCTGGGTATAAAGCAAGAGGGGGGTGGTGGGGATTGTGGCAAATGAGCAAGCATATAGTCTAGGGCCTTTAAATTCCAATTAAAAAAATTTTCACTGTCCAAAACACATCTGGCCCATGGGCTACGTGTTTGGCCACCTGCAGGCCAAGCTAGGCCACCAAAATAAAGACATTCTGAAATCCCGGTGGCTCAAAAGAGTAAAAGTTTATTTCTTACTCATGTCACATCCTGATGTGGTTGGAGATGGGGAAGGACTCTGTTACACTCAGTTGTTTAAAGATCTGGCTCCTTCCATATTGGGGAACCACCAGCCCAACAGACGGCCTTCCAGGTTATAGCAGAAGGAAGAGGGAGAGTGTACAGGAAGCTGATTTATGGGCCGGGCTTAGAGATAGTGCCCCTCATTTCAGCCCTCGCGACACTGGTGAGAGCCATCCCATGGCTCCCCCTACAAGCAGGCAAGCTGCAGACATAACCTTATGAGCCCAGGGCGAACATAAAGGGGTTTGTGAACACGTGGCACTGTTTCCGTCTTAGTCACTCACAGGTGCTGTGCTCCAACACATGTGAGTCTATCGACTTATCCTGGGAGGCAGGCATGGGGACCTCACCTCGCTGATGACCGACACTGAGGACCAGAGAAGTCAATCCACCTCTCCCCATCACACAGCCACTAAGAGAAGGACAGAACTCCTGCTCTCCAGCCCCTCCCCCCTGCCACGCTGTAACCCAGTTCCCAGAATGGGCAGAGGAGATTTCTAGCTTGTGGCTGTCCCGCTGAGAAGGGCGCTCATAATGGTGGCAATCCCATTCCTCCAAGGACAGAGCACCCTTTCTGGCCGGAAAGGTCTAAAAGCCGTGGCTTCTCCTCTATAAACAGAGGGTGACTAGATGGGGAGGGAGGGGCAAGGAGCCAGGGCTGGGGACTGGAAAGGCTGTGAATGCCATGGGGGGGCCATGCGGGGCACCCACCGATGATTGAGAAGAGTTGACTTAGCGTCTACCAGTGCGGCACCCGGGGTGCTGGGGAGTCTCAGGGGGCAGAGGTCCAGGTTTGCACATGGGGACGCGGGATCCACACCAGGCCAGCTACAAGGTGGCGGAGAGCACGGCCGGCGGAGCTGGGGCTCTGGAATGAGAAGCCCAGTCAAGATGTAAGTGCTGATTTGTAGGATTTGGGAAACAGGGACGCGACTCCAAAAGAATGAAACTGGAGACGGCAAACAGATCGCTAGTTTCGTGTTTTGTTTTTTGTTTTTTAATTTTTTTTTTCAACGTTTATTTATTTTTGGGACAGAGAGAGACAGAGTATGAACGGGGGAGGGGCAGAGAGAGAGGGAGACAACAGAATCGGAAACAGGCTCCAGGCTCCGAGCCATCAGCCCAGAGCCTGACGCGGGGCTCGAACTCCCGGACCGCGAGATCGTGACCTGGCTGAAGTCGGACGCTTAACCGACTGCACCACCCAGGCACCCCTAGTTTCGTGTTTTTATTTTTGTGTTTAAAAAAATTTTTTTTAAATGTTTTTATTTATTTTTGAGAGAGAGAGAGAGAGAGAGAGAGCAAGCAGGGGAGGGGCAGAGAGAGAGGGAGACACAGAATCTGAAGCAGGCTCCAGGCTCTGAGCTGTCAGCACAGAGCCTGCCGTGGGGCTCGAACCCATAAACCGTGAGATCATGACCTGAGGTGAAGTCGGACACTTAACTGACTGAGCCACCCGGGCGCCCCTATTTTTGTGTTTGGTTTTATTTGTCTTGACCTCTTTCCGCTAGGAATCTCAAAGACCCACCTCCAGTAAAGTTCTCCTCAGAGGCTGAAAGCCACAGGGGGCTGAGCGCTCTGTGAGCCTGGGACCTCGGCCGGGACAGTGGGCAGCGAGGGGTGTGGGTCGGCCCCGGGGGCAGCTCTGCCCAGGGGACTCTCTCCTCCGCCAAGGAGACGCTCCCTGCCAGCGGCCCCCGCAGAGGTGGGATCCTGGCAGAGGGCTCTTCAGACTCTGCCTGTTGAGGGGAACCAAGGCTCATTCGGGTCGTCTCAGCTCAGGGGATGGAAGATGTTACTTTAAGGACACATGTGACCTCACGGGAATGCCGCCACGACAAAGAAGCAGGCCGGTCACAGCACTGGTTTGTGGTAACTGGCAGGCCTCATAGGCCGGCCTGGAGGCTTCTTCTGCTCCTGTAGGCCGCGTTCTCTGGGATGCCTCTACCTACCTCCTCCCGCCCATTTTGCGGGGGATGGGGGCACACAGAGGGGACCGTCGCCTCAGGGGGGACATTCCCTCAGTGAGAAACAGAGGTCGTGGTAGGCACTGTGCCTGATGGCGATCAACATAAAGGCGGGAATGTCATTTCAGTGACATCTGCAACAATCCTGAAGTGTCTTTGGGGGACAGGGGTGACATACGGTGAAAAAAACGTCACTGATCCAGACCCAGGGTTCTTAATCAGAGGGGCACGAGGGTCTGGGACCTTCCTGAAGGCGTGGAAGAAATGAGTGTATAGGAATGAGTACATTTTGCCCCCCCCTGGGGAGAATATCCACAGTTTTTTGGGTTTTTTTTTTTATCACATCCTCAAAGGGCTCTACGCCTAACCACGGTCAGGGACTCCTACCTCCAGGCACAAGAGCGCTCTCCCCAAGGAGACTGTGAAATCCGTGTTTCGCTGATTTTGTTGTTGTTGTTGTTGTTGTTTTCTGATTTGAGAAGCAGTCGATGCTTCTGCGAAGACAGGGAAACAACGCAACAGAGGGCTGGATAGAAAAGCAGAGAACACAACTGCATCTTTACTCGACACCAGATTTTCATCGAGGATACACTGCACGTCCCGGGTGCTGAGGGTACAGCAATGGTGAGGAACACAGACCCCGATGTCTTCCCTCACGGGGACCGCGGTCGGGCGGGCTGGGGGCCTGGGGGGGTGGGGGGGCGCGGTCAGACAGAAATGCGCAAGAATGACACGACTGAGTGAACTCGGAGGATGTTGGGTGGCGGTGAGTGCTACAGAGAAACGTGAAATAAGGGGGCCGCGGGAAGGCCTCACGGCTGAGGCGACATCTGCAGGGAGCCCGCAGCCGGGAAGGCCGGCTCTCCGGGGAGGGCTGTCCAGGCAGAGGAAGGAGGCCAGGGGCAAGTGCAAAGGCCCTGAGGCAGGAGGCCCCAGGGTGGGGGGGAGGGGGGCGGTGAACGCACGTGACAGAGCTGACCTGCAACCGGAAAGCAGCGGCTTCCAGATGTTCCGCCGCGGAGCCTGATGCACAACTCCCACGGGCCCACCGACTCGGTCGGTACGTGCCGTCTGTCCCCACGGGGCGGCCCACTCTAGGGTCCCCAGCAGCCTGACCTCCACACAGCCCAGGACGTGGGCAGAGTCGGGGGTGAAGGGAAAAGTAAGGCATGGTTGTGATGGGAGATTTAGAAAACGCACGCGAGTGAAAGCAAAGAACACGTATCTTGGGCGCACAGGCTCACGTTTCTGTTTGGCCACGGGGGCAGGCGGAGGATTCATTATCTGGGGCTGCTGGCAGCGAGCCCTGAGTATGAGCCCATCTTCTCGCTGCTTTCGAAACAGCTGCATTGCATGGCTCTCGGCCTCCTGAGCTATTAAATGCAACCAGACATGTGATTTAGAAGAGGCTCTGCTGTCGTGATTCCGTGGTGTCATCAAAAATGCGCCGGGGTGGCTCCGGTGGGTGTGGGAGGCTCATTGGCTCATGTGCACGAAGACCGTGGCCGCTGCGGGCTCTGTCCGCTCGCAGCCCTCCTGGGTCTGCTGGGGGCTCAGGCTGCGTGTGGGGTGGGGATTTGCCTCAAAAAAGCAGCCGGTCTGTTTTTACTTAAGTTACACGAGATCATTATTTAACAGCATGGCCACAGGGGAGAGAGCGTTTTCCCGGTTCCCGGCGTGATAAAAGACCCCTTTCTTGAGGAGTAACAAGTTAGAATAAAAGGGCTGCTTGGCTGTCACTGCAAAGTGCAATTCCAGGCAGCGCATAACAGAGCTCCCCCACCCCCAAAATAGTTCTAGGTACGTAGAACTGAAAGCGTGCGGAGAGAGAGAACGTTCTGGCAATCTAGAACGAGGCTTGTTTGGACTTCAAAGGTAATTTCGTGTGGCCTGAAATAATAGTTGATTTTTTTCCCCCTTCCTAACACAAATGTGCAATAGCTTTATTTTTTTTTTTAATTTTTTTTTTTAACGTTTATTTATTTTTGGGACAGAGAGAGACAGAGCATGAACGGGGGAGGGGCAGAGAGAGAGGGAGACACAGAATCGGAAGCAGGCTCCAGGCTCTGAGCCGTCAGCCCAGAGCCCGACTCGGGGCTCGAACTCACGGACCGTGAGATCGAGACCTGAGCTGAAGTCGGACGCTTAACCAGCTGAGCCACCCAGGCGCCCCTGTGCAATAGCTTTAAAGAGGCCCAAGCATCAAGACGACTTACACCATTTATTGAAATGTAACGCTGGGCTGGTTCAGATGGATACGAAAACTTTGTGCCTAAGGCAGCCCTCCCCGTACTCTCCCTCCAGAAACAATCCTTGAACACTCAAAGCAGTCAGGGTTGAGTGTTACTCCTTGAAGGACACCTGGAAGGCCCAATGCCAAGTGCAGTGGGTTCTTTGGCAAGTTCTAGACTTGGGCTTGGAAAACAGAATCATGGGGCTTTATCCAAAGTGGAGGTCACTAGCTCTTCGTGACTTTGGGCCCAGTCTCCGAGTGGCCACACGGAACAAACAGCAGAAGCCAACCAAAAGGACTCGGGAGATGTTTGCTTAAACATTCTGTGTGTTTTTCCTGACCGTTGGCACTAAGAGTTTACTCGCGGCTGGCAGTTTGTCGCATTTGGAAAGCATCTTCCATTCCACACGGGCCTGTTGTTAAGGTTTTGTTGCCACGGGGCAGCTTGAACCCTCTCGACTTCGTGGCCAACAGGGTGTAGATGGGGCGTGGGCGGAACCAGATCCCCGGGTTGGGTCCGGAGAGCTGTGCACGAGGACGGTTTGGTCTGTCCTGGGTCCCTGCCAGTGACCAGAACAGGACATATTGTGGCAACTCCATCAGATGTAGACTGTTTCCTAGGTTCGTGTACTCAGACCACACTTGGGACTTACGCTGGGCCCTGTAGTCGACGCCACCTTCCAGAAAAATACGAAAACCCAAATGGCCAAAGCAAATATTTCTATCTGCATCCTGCCTTTCCTTCCCCGTCCTCTCGTCGAGAAAATACCTGGAAGGAGACTGCACTCAACAGTCTATAAACACTGCTCAGGGTCAGCGTCTCCTGGGCTGGTCCCTTCCTCCCGGCTGAAGTGGGGGGAAACTGGTCCTGGAAATACTCCTGACCTGCTTGGGTCTGCGGCCGAGCTCAGTGTCTGTACCCGAGCCGCCGTCTTCCACGGCCTCGGGACAAGATGCGGGTCTCCTCTGGCCTTTAGAACAGAACGGAGTGTGGCAATGTCGTCTGACAGGGTTGCAGACTGAACGTTGCAGCCTAAGGCGAGCTCCTCCGCCGGCCCCTCCACACCTGCTCCTTGCCAGCTCCCCTAACCTGTGCTTTCCGGCTCCACGGACAGAGCCCCCGTGCGCACATACCTGCAGGCGGCAGGCCGGAGGAGCCCTGGCAGAGAGGGGCTTGGGGACACACCCGGCTGAGCGCTCACGTGAGCCGGGGGCCCAGACGGAGCCGTGGCGGAGAGGGGCCGCAGGCAGAGTGGAGTGGGTCGCTTTCAGGAAGCTCTTTGCGTGACGCTGGGAGCACGCCACCCTGCTTCGGGGCTCGGATGAGAAGGCGTGACAGACTCGGGAAAAGCGGCGCTCCGCTTCTGCACGGGACACTGTCCACCGCTGGGGGAGGGACACGGCCGCGGCGTCCCTGCGAGGCCCCCGATGCCTCCGGCAGCTTCTGAGCGGAAGCTCCTACAAGGAGCCAGAGGGAGAGGGAGAGGCCTGGTAGGGAGCGTGAGTGTGATCGTTCGGACTCCCCGGGCAACAGGTGCTGTGATATCTTCGCATCTTGATGTCTGTCTGTCATCGTCGTCATCATCTCCCTTTGTCAGATCTCTATCGCACCCGTCTAGATCTATCATCCATTAGCTCTCCGTATCTATCGTATCTATCATCTAGGCTTTGATCCGGGTCAGGCGAGGTCAGCTGCGGGCTTGCTGTCGCACGTGCGGAACGCCTGTGTGCCTTCTCTCGTTGGTACTGACCACGCGGTGACCGGTTGGGGAACACCTGTGCAACACGGCAACTAGGCCTTAGCCCTGACCGACGGAGGAAGCCCGTACCTCACAGGTGACCCTCCACCCAAGGAGGCCGTTAGAAAAGCAACCAAGGGAAGGTCGTCTCTAAAAAAGCACGCATCGCCGCACCCTGGGCGATAATGGCAGCTCAGCTGGCGGCAGCGAAGGGCAGGGCGCCCGCAGCTGGACTTTTCCCAGCCTCTTTTTTTCACATGCCACAGGAGACTCTTTGCTAGAAGAGGCCCTCAGTTGGCACCCCTCCACCGTTTACATTTGGTCATTAATTCCCAATTCCCACGAGTCAACCGGAGAGCTCTGCCGGGGGTGGCCATTCTGCTGTGCTGTTTTGTCTGGATGAAATCCACGGGCTCTCTGCTGATATATTTTCCCTCAAGGAAAAAAAGGAAAAGATAGCCATACGCAGGCAAAATATGTACATAGATCGTCGGGGCCGCCGCGAAGCCGGAAAAAGTGAACTAGTTCAGCTAAAACAGGAGCCAACCCAAACACCAGGCCAACACGAGCTTAGGAAATGTTGCTAAAAAGGCAAGATGTAACGCAGAAACAGAGGACTTTGCAGTCTGATGATTCTGATGGTCTTCATGAAGGGGGATCGCCTTCCGTGGAGGTCCTCCTGAGGCTTCCGGTACTGAATCTTGTCCACCCTGTCACTGATGGTGACGATCGGCGCCGTGGGCTAATGACGCCCCATCGCTCCCAACGCTCTCCTGGGAGCTCTCCTTCAGCCCTGCCTTCTCCCGGCCTGACCTCCAGATGAGGTGGGGCTCTGCCGAGCAACTTCCCTCCTGGAACACCTGACTTCGGAGCTGATCTAAGTGAGGCGGGAGGCTGGACACGAGGCCCCTGGTGTGGGGATGTGAGATTGCAGTGGTCAAGATCGCGGTTCTACGTTCGGCAGCTGTGGCACAGCTTTTTGATTTCGTGGAGGCGGCTTCCGCGTGACACTTCCAGAGCCTGCAGCTCTGGTGGAGGATTCCCGGCCCAGGGAGCGGTCCCCCAGGGGCCGCAGCAGCTGCAGCAACTTTGGTGGCCCGTTCTGCAGTCTGGCTTTGGGTGTCGGGCCTAGAAGCTTGGCTCCTGGTCTGTTTCCTCGGCTCTCCCTCTGATCCTATAAACCGCTACAAACCCTAAATAGATAGATCCTTCTTTGCTTAAACTGGCAGAAGCCTATCGTCTTCTCTGCGACTCTGCCCTGTCACCTTTTCAACCTTTCCAGTTTCAAAGAGTCTCTCCAGTCCTAATATTGATCCCCTTTGAGAACCACGGGGAACTCTCCGCCTTTTAAACCGTGTTGGGAGTATGAGGCTGCCCCGGCGCATCTGCTGGTGACAGCGACATTCTTGGGGAGCAAGAGGGTCTGGACACGCTTGTCACAAATTTAGGTCACTGCAGCGACAAGCCAACTCTTGCCGCTAATAGGTCCTTGATGTCCAGCCGAGACACCCTGAGGATTCTGTCATAATTCTTTCCTCTGTGTGTGCTTGGGTTGGGTGGATGCTCTCCTTCTTCTTGGTCCTCGATCTTCTGGATAACACGTTATCCAGACTGAGGGAAGCAGAATGACGGCCCCTCTACCCCGCCGCCTGAGATGGCCACATCCTAATCCCAGGAACCTGTGAATGCATTCTGTTTCGTGGAAGAAACTGCTAATAAACTGACCTTCAGATAGGGGGATTGTCTTGCCCTGTCTGGTTGGACCCAATGTGATCGCAAGGTGAGCGTTCCGGAAGGTGGAGGAGAGTCACAGGGGGCTGTAACTGTGGAAGATGATCAGAGATACAACATTGCTGGCTTTGAAGAAGGCCGAAAGGGGTGGTGGGCAAAAAAGTACAGGGACCTTTAGAATCTGGAAAAGGCAGGGACATCGATTTTTCCCTAGCGCCTCCAGAACAAACGCGCCCCCGTCATCACCTCGATTTTAGCCCGGTAAGAACTGTGTCAGGCTTCTGGCCATCAGAAACGTAAGGTAGTACATTTATGTCGTGTAAGCCACCAGGTTTGAGGCGAGGTGTTACAGCAAGAGCAAAAAACTAAAATATCGACCTTAAATCATTCGTTCATGTGACTCCGTCAAACCCCAAATGAGTTCATGGTTGAGAAAATGGCCTCGGGCTTGTGGCAGCTGGAGAGGGAGATCTTGCAAACAAATGTTCTGTTTCTGAAAAGACTGGCCCATGGAAAAACCATGCTTCTGTCGACTCAGTTATGAATGCGAGAAACAATGTGTAAGTCATACGTAAGAGCAAATTTCTGAACATTTATGATAGACGTTTTACATAATTCTACACAAAGCAGTCTTGTCCAGGATCCTATTTCCACGGGGTCTGTAATAAGATGAGAAGGTAACTGTCCTATGTAGAAAATTGAAGCTTGGGGGGGGGGGGTGCCTGGGTGGCTCAGTTGGTTAAGTGGCCGACTTCGTCTCAGGTCATGATCTCGCGGTTCACGAGTTCGAGCCCCTCATCGGACTCTGTGCTGATAGCTCGGAGCCTGGAGCCTGCTTCGGATTCTGTGTTTCCCTCTTTCTCTGCCCCTCCCCTGCTCAGGCGCTGTCTCTCTCTCTCTCTCTCTCTCTCTCTCTCTCAAAAATAAATTAAAAAAAACATTTAAAAAAAAAAAAAAAATTAAAGCCTGAATCAGTTGTAAGAGGGGAAAAAATACACTTGAAGTGCCATTATGTATTGTTTCTATCAGATCTACCAAACACATTATTAAAATTTGAATGTGCTATTTCAAGCACTGTCCAGGGACTTTGAAAGCCCATTAAAGCCATCATGCACTGTATTCACTGTCGGGGGTGCATTGTTGAACATTCCTAGAAGACCGGGACCAGGTGATTCAGCTCTGGAGGGTCTCTTTAGATGCTCTGCACACAGGGCCCGAGCGCAGAAATTTAAGAAATATTTGTTGGCCAATAGCCACTCGGTTCCTGACCGCCACTTGACAAAATGCTCGTCTATGCGTCAACTCTTCAGCACTAAGGAGCTTAGTGAAGCTTCACAAGGTATTCAACTAACAAGTACCTGAGGGGGGGCCTGGCGCCTGGAGGAGTCTGAGTGCCTCCTGGCACCCAGATGTGTGCCAACACGGGCAGACTCACGGGGACCCGGGGAAGGTACTGGCTTGGGTTCGGAGGCGTGACTGCTGACGGAGAAAATGGAAAGTGAGCATCGTCTACTGGGAGTAAGAGGATAAGGCTCAGGCAGTGGTAACAGCAGGGAGCCCAGATGGCTGGGAGCCAAGACAAGAGGAGCAGGAGGGGAGATGGGGAGAGTAAGGAGGGGAGAGTGAGGAGGGGGCGGGAGGGCTGGGTTTCTACCGCACAGCTGGGCACAGCTTCTCCTCATCGAGAACCAGAGCACTTGAGCCTCAGCCCAGGCCCCAAGGAAGAGCGGAGGAGGGGAGAACGGGGAGGAGGGGGTCATAAGACAAAAGGGTCTCAAAGGCCCACCGACCAGCTGCAGTAGAACAGGAGACACCAGAAATTCATGAGCAGGTCCTCATCTACCATATTTTATCCACTTTAGGATACATGTTTTGTTTTGTTTTGTTTTTTTCCTTCCCATTTTAACATCCTGACATAGGATTGTGTGTTACAGTTGATGGTGTTTAGTCACTGCCACTAGGTGTGAACGTGGTTGTGACTCGTGGTGGCACCGACTGGACCACTGCAGGTCTTTAATGTTCCAATCAACAAAAAAGGACAGTCTGAGGAAGGAGGAAATATGAGTCCCAGGCATTGTCTAAAGTCTTTCCATGGAACTGAATTTCAATGGAAAATACTTTACACGCTGATTGTTTCTGGTAACGTCACGAAAGCACCAGAATCACAACTTGCAGAATGGGTCGTAAGGGCTTGGGAGCAGATCCTGTAAATGATCACGGGGCACTTTCTAAGAAATGCTGTATCATAAGCTTGACAAAAACACAGTCGAAAACTGAGTTAAAATGACCCAGAAGAATCAGACTGTGGCTGCAGAGAATTCCTAGGAACATTTTTTTTTTTAATTTTTTTTTTCAACGTTTATTTTATTTTTGGGACAGAGAGAGACAGAGCATGAACGGGGGAGGGGCAGAGAGAGAGGGAGACACAGAATCAGAAACAGGCTCCAGGCTCCGAGCCATCCGCCCAGAGCCCGACGCGGGGCTCGAACTCACGGACCGCGAGATCGTGACCTGGCTGAAGTCGGACGCTTAACCGACTGCGCCACCCAGGCGCCCCCCTAGGAACATTTTTAACCAGCTTAGTTCAACCATGTTTTCCTTTTTATGCTTGCACAAATATGATATTTCAGTATAGGGTTTTTTTTTAACGTCTAAGCTCTTTCAGCAAATGTAAATTAAAAATTCTGAGAGAAGAAAAGAATAGTTTAATTGCAGACATTTGTTTTTATTTCTTAATGTTCATGAAATAATGATGTATCTTATTGTGTGTTAGATTTTATGAAAATCTAACCTAGTCTCTTCAGTTGTGTTAATCTGCTATGAAACCTACCAAAGGGATTAAATTTTTGGACATTGTTTTGTAGTGCTAGAAGTCGCAATATGCTGGGTCAGTTTTTATAGATTCTTGCTGACTGCAGATGTTTGCAAGCCTATTTTATTTCTCTAAACACAGGGAGCATAGTTGTCTGATAATCTTTGCCTGACAATTCCGGTATCTAAATATTGAAGGCCTATTTGTTCTGTTTATTGTGTTGATTGTTTTTCGTTTATGACGTTTTGTTTTGTTTGTATGGTGTTTTGTTTCCTTGTGTGCTTGGTTATTTTTGACTGTGTACTGCTCATTGTCCCTATAAAAGTGTTTATGGACCTATGTCGAGAAAACATTTATCCATGAAAGGGTTTGTGGTTGATTCTCCCAGGGAGGCACCCCAGGCACTCCCACTGTGGGACCATATTAAAATAAACTCATGGTATGAGGTTTTCTGTACCGCCCAGGCAACATGAAGCCATCATGCACGTCCTTATAAGAGTCAGCTTGCAACCACCACTTCTTAAGACAGTTATTGTTTTCCTTTTCTTTTTTCCTCTGCTCTGCTTAGCACCAGTCCCACAAAGCTGCCAAAGCTGAAGCCCAGGCATGCCCAGTTTGGTAAAGGACCTAGGGCAGAAGCAGCTTCAACCCTCCTGTTTGTTTCTGAGTTTCCCTTTTGCCGTAGGCTTTGGCCTGGTACTTCCTTACTATTTTGTTAGTTCTCTCATGTTGTTAAGGAGATACTTTTATTTCTTTTATTTTTTTAAATGTTTTTATTTATTTTTGAGACAGAGGGAGACAGAGCATGAGCAGGGGAGGGGCAGGGAGAGAGGGAGACACAGAATCCCAAGCAGGCTCCGGGCTCTGAGCTGTCAGCACAGAGCTGGACGTGGGGCTCGACCTCACAAACTACAAGATCATGACCTGAGCCGAAGTCGGACACTCAACCAACGGAGCCACCCAGGCGCCCCGACACGTGGATTCATTTAGATAACATTTAAAAAGAGGCAAAACGAGTCTGTGATATTAGGATCATGGTTACCTTGGGTGGTAGGGAGGGAGGAAGTGAGTAGGAAAGGGCCTGGGGGAAGAGTTCTGGGTTCTCTTCCTTGGTTGCATTTCTGTATACTAGTCTGGTTTCTTTGGTGTATGAATTTTGTGAATACCTATCAAACTGTATATTTATGACTTGTGCATGTTATGTATCTTACATTTTAATTAAACATTTCAAAGTTATAAAACATAGTTGAGTGTTGTTGATTTTTTTCCTATGAAAGACCGTATCTGTTTCATTTGGGGGATGGCTGGTCCGTGCACTTTATTGATGGTACATGACAAAGTAGGGCCCTCTAAGCTCCTCCCCTATTCCACGGAGTCTTCGACAGGGAAGTGTGTAGAGATCAGGAGATTCTTTTTTTTTTTTTTTTTCTTCAACGTTTATTTATTTTTGGGACAGAGAGAGACAGAGCATGAACGGGGGAGGGGCAGAGAGAGAGGGAGACACAGAATCGGAAACAGGCTCCAGGCTCTGAGCCATCAGCCCAGAGCCCGACGCGGGGCTCGAACTCACGGATCGCGAGATCGTGACCTGGCTGAAGTCGGCCGCTTAACTGACTGCGCCACCCAGGCGCCCCAGAGATCAGGAGATTCTGATTTGAGGGATGAGTTGGGGCAAGGGGCCCCTTTCTTCCTCCTCATATCTGTTCAACTTTTGGATACAGAGAAGTACAAAGCCCTTTTCCAGATGGCTTTTGGGCTCTCTGGGAGTTGACCCTAGGGTGATACAACCCTAACTCTGAAAATCAGCACCAGGGCCTCGTATCACTGGGGCAACTCGGAGCAATTTCAGAGAGCAGTGCGAGAGAAGAGCCTCACTTTACAAACCCACTCATCATTTCATCTTTCCCAAGTGAATCTGGTCATGTTTTATTCATTGAAAATACAGATTTTTATTGTTTGCCTTTCTTCCTCTCTGAAGGTGGTAGTTCCAGTGATCCGTCACCAAAATCCAGCCTTCGCCTCCTGGGGTGGCAAGGAGAGGTGGCTTTCTGGGCCTCCCCGCCTGTCCTAAAACACTTGTCCCCCCCTGCCAGCTGCTCTCCACACTGGCTCCTTAAGAGCCACTCCAGCCACTGCTGGGAGGCAGCTAACAGGGCCAAGAGGAAAGGAGCTTTTGTTTCCTATTGTTCCAAGGATGGGAGGGTGTCTGGGTAGAAGGCTGGTGTTCAAAGGGAGAAAAGGACATTAAAAATTCACGTGGATGATCCATTGGCTTGCTGCTCAGGACCCAATTTCTCTCTGCACAGAATGCTTTGATTTATCCTTCTGTGCATGGATTGAGAGCAGCACCCGTGTGGCCCCTGCCAAGGTGAGGCATGCACGCGTGCAAAGGACGAGGCTGAGAGCGGGCACCGGGGCTGACTCCCAACCCGGTTTCCCAGGCCAGGGCAGGAGGACGACCAGAATTGAGGTGATTTTAGGAAAAATGGAGCTAAATTGAAAAATCCAACAACAGAGTCACGGTGGTTTTTGATTTTTGCTGAGCAAATCTCTTTTCAAAAATGTTCTATAAACAGTGGGAAAGATCTGGAAAGGGAAATGGGAGTGTAGAGGGTGTGTTCCGGGGGGGGGTGGTGGTGGGGGGAGGTGGTAGGAGATAGAACCACTGACTTGATGGCAAGTGTTTTCCCCATGTGTCAGATGGAAAACAACCTTTCAAAATCTTTGAGAAAAGGTGTCTCAGGCTCCTGGCTTTCCAGCTCGGTCCTGACTCATAGACAGGGCAAGTCCAGCTTTTGAAGGGTATAAAGTTTATAAAAGCTGGACACTCTCATTGAAAATAATAATAATACAACACTGCTAGGGCCTCTTTCAGGACGTGGGAAAGGGCGCGAGTAAGTGAGGAACCCTGAAGATTCAGCTTCATTGGCTTTGCAGTCAAGCCTCCGTCCGCAGAACGCTTTCTTTATAAAAGCAGAAAATTCTCTGCTGTGTTGTACTGCGAATAATTGTGTATAAAGTAAGTGGGGGATCCTGATGAATTTGAAGACAGGAAGTAACGTGTCATATACAGAATCGCTACCGTAAGCACCTGACACTCAGGTCTCTCTATCTGGCAATTTCTACCCATTGTGCAAACAGGAGAAATATCAAGCAGGAAATACCACGGAGAAAAAGGCCTTAGACGCTCAGCAGCCCAAATGAAAGCCGCAAAATCGAGTTCCTTGATTTTATCCAGAAGCCCTGGGATCAATATGCTCTATGGAGCATATACTTAGTTTAGAGGCTTATGGGGACCCTGCTTAATCCTCTTTCTACTCACTTGGAATCAACTAGGATGTCTGGTTCCTTATGCCCACAGACGAGCCGTGTGGGATTCTGTCCTCTTCCCCATTTCCACACTCAGCTAACTGCCCGATCTTCAAATTCCTCTCCCATCAGCCCCGCCCCTCCTGTCTCAGTCATGCACATCCTTGGCCAGACTTTTCTCACATCTCAATTATTTGAAGACCTTCCAAGAGGGGCGCCTGGGTGGCCCGGTCGGTTAAGCGTCTGGCCCTTGGTTGCAGCTCAGAGCCTGATCTCATGGTTTGTGGGTTCGAGCCCCACATCAGGCTCCACGCTGTCAGCTTGGAATTCTGCCTGTCTCTCTCTCTCTCTCAAAATAAATAAACTTAGAAAAAAAAAAACAACAAACTTCCCCATGGGTCTGTAGGTTTTAATCTTGTATTAAGTGCTATTGGAACAGAAGGAACCAAATTTTCATTTGAAAGGAAATAAAGCCAATGGGAAATACCTGATTTAAAATTGCAAGAGAAGGGGCACCTGAGTGGCTCAGTCAGTTAAGCGTCTGACTCTTGATTTCGGCTCAGGTCACGATCTCACAGTTTGTGGGATTGAGCCCCATGGCGGGCTCTGCGCTGACAGCTTGGAGCCTGCTTGGGATTCTCTCTCCCTCTCTCTCTGTCTCTGCCCTGCTCGCTCTCTCTGTCTCTCTCTTAAAATAAAGAAATAGGGGCCCCTGGGTGGCTCGGTCGGTCAAGTGTCTTGACTACGGCTCAGGTCATGATCTCACGGTTCGTGGGTTTGAGCCCTGCATTGGGCTCTGTGCTGACAGTCGGGAGTCTGCTTCAGATTCTCTGTCTCTCTCTGTCTCTCTGCCCCTCCCCTGCTCATACTCTCTCTCTCTCTCTCTCTCTCAAAAATAAATAAACATTAAAAAAATAAATCAAATTGCAAGAGAAGCAACACAAATGTCTATCAATATCTGAATGTGGTATATCCATACAATGGAATACTATTTAGCCTTAAAGGGAAAGAAATTCTGACACAGGCTACCATATGAAAGCACCTGGAGAACATTACATTAAGTGAAACAAGCCGATTGCGAAAGAACAGACACTGTGCGATTCGACTCATACAGGGTACCCGGAGGAGTCCGATTCATAGGGGCTGAAAATAGAATGGCGGTTGCCAGGGTCAGGGAGGAGTGGGGAGCTGGAGTCGAATGGGGACAAAGCTTCAGTTTTGCAGGATGGATGAGTTCCGGAGATAGATGGCACCGCGGTTGCACAACGATGTGGACGCCACTGAACAACCAAGATGCTTAAAGCGGTGAATTTCATGTTACATACGTTTTGCTGCGATTTCAACACTCGCAAGAGAGACTTGAGCCACAGTTCCTACGGCCTCCTGGCTGGGAGACGTTTTCCAAAAAAAAAGAACTCCTCGCGGGCTCAGAACCTCCCAAATAAAACATCCTCGAACGTGCAAAATCTCAGAGACACGCACTACTGTCTGCTCTGGGGACCTCAAATCGTGGTTGACCTTGTTTCAATTCTGAAAGATCAAAAGACTTTTTGTCTCAGATGATTGGGAAATCACACGACACTAGAATCTGAGATAGCCTCAGAGGCACGGGGTCCCGAGTAGGCGGCTCCAGTTCTGCATGAATAATCCAAGTGGGCAGCAGGGGAAGCCTGGTGGCTCCCAGGACCCGGCTGTGGGCCCTGAGATTTGAAAGGTCGGCAGGAGAGTCCTTTCTTTGCTGCTAATGGTGGCAGAGTGATGGTCCCTTCCTTCTCCCCCAACTATAAATCCAGGTCTGGGCTAATTGCACCCTGCCTCTCCAGCTACTTCACGGGGTTTGGAGAGGATTCCTGAGAAATGAGGTGAGAAACCCCGTGAGCCTGTTGGTAGCAGGCGCGATTCAAAAGGAGGTGCCTCGGTGGCACCCACCGACCTGGTCTCTCGTAGTCCCGTCCTACCCCTCTGAATCCGGCCAGCGCAAAAGAACCGCAAAAAAGACTGAGCAGAGCGAGATCCAAAAGAGTGAAGATTCAAAACCTGAGTCCTTAAGGAACTGATTGCTCTCTGCTAAGGCTTCTGGCGGGGGCGGGGACTGGGGGGTTAGGGATGGAACGTTCTGGGGAAGTCTGCTCATAGAGCACCAGCTCTTCGGAATGGATCACCTCCTGGGAAATGGGTCCAGGGTTTTGATGATGCTCAGAGTTAGAATTTCTATCTATTTATTATTAAAATTTTCTTAATGTTTATTTATTTTTGAGAGAGAGAGAGAGAGAGAGAGAGACAGAGACAGTGTGAGTGGCGGAGGGGCAGATAGAGAGGGAGACAAAATGTCTGAGCTGTCAGCACAGAGCCGGATGGGGGGCTCGAACCCACAAACCATGAGATCAGGACCTGAGCTGAGGTCGGACGCTAAACCAACCGAGCCACCCAGGCGCACCTAGGATTTCCATTTAAAATGATGTACTCGTGGGGCGCCTGGGTGGCTTGGTCGGTTAAGCGTCCGACTTCGGCTCAGGTCACGATCTCGCGGTTTCGTGGGTTCGAGCCCCGCGTCGGGCTCTGGGCTGACAGCTCAGAGCCTGGAGCCTGTTTCAGATTCTGTGTCTCCCTCTCTCTGTGACCCTCCCCCCGTTCGTGCTCTGTCTCTCTCTGTCTCAAAAATAAATAAATGTTAAAAAAATAAATAAAAAAAAATAAAATGATGTACTCGTGAGAAACCATCATGGAAACCGTCATGTATACATATTTATGACACATATAACTATGCATATATATTTATATATGCGAAATATGATAAAAATGGCGCACATATTTTTATTATAAAAATAAGAATAGCTTTGTAAATAATGTGAAAATACTTCTTAGTCCAGGTCAAGGTGGGTTTTGGTTTGTTTTGGGTGTTCTTTCCTTTCTTTAAAAAAAGTTTGGGGGCGCCTGGGTGACTCAGTCGGTTGAGCGTCCGACTTCGGCTCGGGTCACGATCTCACGGTTTGTGAGTTCGAGCCCCACGTCAGGCTCTGTGCTGCTAGCCCAGAGCCTGGAGCCTGAAGAAACTTTCGAAGACACAACATACATGGGGTTACGGAGCAGGGATTAAAAGGGGGAGCTCCAACCTGGGTCTTTCTTATCTCATTCTGTGTCCTGTTCCACTCACTCTCTACAGTTCAAGGGCTGACCAAACAGCTTTTCCATTATTCTGAATCTGTTTTTACTTTCACCCTCACACCCCGCCCCCCCCCCATCCCACTTTTGGTCATTTCACCATTGGAGAAAAGTGGGCGGTGAGGGCACGCTCTGGTTTGAAAAAAACAATTACGGAAATGATCAGCAAATGAGCCTTATATTTTTAAGGTACGTTACTGTACCCCTCCTCATATGTGAAGGCGTCAAAGTAGGCTCACTTAAGTCTCACTTGTCCCTCTAAGACAAAGACAGATAACATCCGCTGAACACTTATTAGGTGCCAGTTCCAGACACGGACTTAAGTGCTTTATGTATACAGGTATATAGAGATACTGCAGATTCAGTTCCAGACCACCGCAATAAGGAGAATATCGCAATAAAGTGAGTCTAATGAATTTTTTTGGTTTTTTAGTGCATGGATAAGTTACTTTTACCCTATACTGTGGCCTATTAAGTGTGCAAAAGCATGATGTCTAAAAACTAACGCATATAAGTTGGGGCACCTGGCTGTCTCAGTCAGTGGAACGTGCGACTCTTGTGAGTTCGAGCCCCACGCTGGGTGCGGAGACTGCTTAAAAATAAAATCCTTAAAAAAATGGTTTTTAAATGTATATACCTTAATTAAAAGAATGCTTTACTGCTAAAAAATGCTACCCGTCATCCGAGCTTTCCGCAAGATCACCGATCACCACACCAAACCTAATAAATAATAATGAAAAAGTTTGAAATATTCTGAGCATGCCAAAACGCGACCCAGAGCCACGCAGTGAGCCAGTGCTGTTGGAAAAATGGCGCCGAGAGACTTGCTCAAGGCAGGGTTGCCACAGGCCTCCGATCTGTAAAAAATGCAGCGTCTAAAAGAGCGGTAAACTGAGATGTGCCTGTATTAACCCCTTTAACTCTGGTAACCTCCTCCATGACATGGGCATGGTATTGTCCTCACCACACCTACTTTACCCCTGTGGAAACGGAGGCACAGAGGGGGTAAGTCCCTCTTTACTACCCCACGTCCCTTCACACACACATAACACTGATGGTTACGGTTTTCTCTGTCTCCACCCACAGGCGCAATACATGGCAATTGAGGTAAGGTATTCGGTGCGCGGAGGAAAGGCTCTAGGGACGTAGGGTAACCAAGACAGCTCACGCAGCCTAGCGGAAGAGACGGCGGCACATGTACCATAACAGATGGGCTGAGAGGGCCTAGGAGCATGGACAAGTCCTTAGGGGGCCCCAGTGACCAGCTGGGGGCTAGGCAGGGAAGGCCGTCTCACACAGACGGTAAGTTTTAGCTGGGTATGAAAACGGAATAGGACTTGCACAGTCAAGAGGGGCCAGGCCGGTCAAGATGTGAAAAAGGGCATGCCTGGCGGAGAACACAGCGTGTGCAAAAGTTTGGAGGTCTGAGAGTAGCATACATTTTCACCCAGGTCCCCTGATATTCCCGTGACAGCGATGGCTGCTTCCACAGTGACTCTGACGAGAAGGAGGAGGAGGATTTGGGGGTTGTTCTTTCAAAATGCAATGTCCCCCAGCCGCCCTGGGCCTCCTTTGGATGGGGAAACCACAGGGGGTGGCCTGGGGATTATGGATCAAAGGACAACAAGCGAATGATTTGATCTCCAAACGCCTCCCCGGGAAACACACGGTGGTGGAGAGTAGTTCTACGCTGAACTGAGCATGAAAACTGGGTTATGTTGAGGCGCAGGTGTGGTTACCCGAGACAGCCCAGCTCCCAGCGGGGGACATCTGTGCTAGGCCCCCTGGGGCGCCTTTTCTCTTCACGTTCACCACGTCTGTGCTTCTCTCCATCGGGATGTACCTTCCTGCATCCGTGTTTATCCACAGATGTTTCCAATGTTGTCGCTGAAATTCTTACATTCCATGAACTTGTTTGTCAGAGGAAGCGGTTTAATCATCATACCTAGGGACACCGGGATTAACGGAAGAACAGAATGGGTTGAGGTTGGCGCGCCACGGGGGATGGCTGATAATGGGAGGACGTCCATCAGGGCCCATCTGGCACCCACTGGGAGGGGCTGGGGAGGGTGGGGAGAGACGAAATGATGGCCTGGTTTTCCTCTGGAGCGGACAAGGGTCTCCACGATCTTTCCAGCAGCACAGTGGGGAAGGCGATGCCTTCCCTAAGCATTCCCCAGACCACCCCCCCCCCCGATGAGCCTCATTCTGCGGGCACCCACATTCGCTCCCAGCCCCCCGCTAGTGCAGGCCGGATGGCACAGCACTGCTCCTGGGTCCAGCTCAGGCTGCGCTGCTGAATTTTCATTGTCACCTCTGCCAGCCAAGTGAGGCCGACTCGGGCACGGCTCTGCCATTGGATTCTGGCATCAGCAGATAAGCCAGGATTTCCACGCGAGCCACGAGGCCAACAAAAGCCCACTTCAGGGTTTTCCTAGCCTTCCCCACCACCGGATGTCTGCGTGCTAGGGAGAGATGAAAGGAAAGGGTAAACGAGAGAAATGCAAATTGTCCCGTGAAAAAGCAGGCAGACTGAGGGCTTTCAGTAAGGTTTTGATCAGCTCGTATTTGATTTCAGAGGCTTCCTCAGAGTACCTGCCTCTCTGTGGCAACCATGCCTTCTGTTTCCTATAGTCTGAGGCTTTGACTTCTTGGGGACATGCGAATCCTGGAGCCGCTGCCCTTGCCTGCGTTAGCCAGTTCCTAGTGAGAGTAAGCAACTCACTTGGGAGCATACCTTTCATATTCAAACCAGCCAATCCAGAGCCCCTTACCACCCCCCTCACCGGGCTCTTATACTCTTATCACCTTGTCCTCATCACCGCTGAGCCAGGTACCAGACAGCAAGGGACAGCCCCTAGGGCCCGGAGGCCTGAGATTGCTCAGATTAGCCAGGCTTGAGCCCTGCATGCCCTGCCTCGTTCTTTCCTTCCCACACAGCTGCCGGCAAAGGTTGTTGCCCACACTTTCTCCTTACTCCCTCTGCCTCCTGCCTGCCCCTGGTGCCTCCCCACGGGGACCTCTCTCATGGCATGGCACGCCCCCTCTTCTAGGGAACTGTGACACACTGCCTTTTCAATGACAATCATCTGCTGGTCTGTTGGCCCTACCACACCCGAATAATAATAAAGCCTATGCTTAACACACTCCGTCCCGGTATGCTGACCCGGCCAAGCGCACAGGGGACTGCGACCTGGCGCCCCTGCCATGTGGAGGCCACCCTTCTCTGCCCCCTGCTCCCACCCCTGGTCCATATTCTCTCCCGGCAGCTGTTTGAAAATGAGAGCAAGCAGTTCCTTCCCGTCCGCTAAGAAACCCAGATGAAACGCGGAGAGAAACATAGCCTTTCTCTGCTCCCCTGTTCGGGTCACTTTGTACACCCACCTGGCGGGACGTGACGGGTCAGCCTCGTTTCAGAGCACTTGGATGGAGAAGGTGGGGCACAGACCAAGCTGTATTGCAGGCCCCCCTGGGGAACTTCTGGCTTCTGGTAACCCGGTTAATGCTCAGGTGGACTGCTCCTTCAACAGGCCCTGAGTGACAATGAAGGATGTGATCGCATTAAAAAAATCCCTGCTATGTTTTTGAAAACCTCTCTGTCAATTCCCTATTTTCTCCCATTCATCTTGAAATCCTTTGGTCAGAGCAGAACCACCCCCTTTGCGTGTGAGACACACACTCTTCTCTCCAACACAAGGAGGCAAGGGAGGCTGGAGGGCATGACTTAATGGGTCAAGGAACAGAATAAGAACACCAATGATGCTGTGGAGGAGTTGGTCGCGTTCCCGTGAGGCTGGTGATTGGTCACGAGCCATCTGAGCTGCCACTGGCCTTGAGCTCTCACTTTAGAAAAGAGGCGGAGGGACTCCTATTGCCATGGGATTGTTTGGCCCTGGCAGGTGGATGGTGGTGGGGGGCTTTCCTCAGGGGCCCCTGGGCAGTGAGCGAAATGGAAACCTCTTAATGCTCAGTCTCAGGGAGAGTGAAGGGGTTTTTAGTGAGAAGCAGCCCAGGGGCAAATGGGAAGTGTCATTTGCTGTGCCTCTCCACCCTCATTGCCCTGCATCTGTGGCATTTCCCCTCCTCCTATCATCCTCCTTGTGTCCCTTGACCGTCTTGGTCTTTTTCGTATTTTACCTTCAGGTGACGATGCTGTTGAACTCTGGAAAGCCAGTTTGAAAAACCATAGCCCTTACCTCAGTCGTAGAGACAGTCCTAACGACAGCCCCATTGCCACTCAGCCCGACACAAGCATTTCTGAGAGCCTGCCATATGCCGCACCTGCGCTCAATGCCAGAAATGTGGGGATGGTCAAGATGCTGCTGTCACTCTACCTCTGCTTGTGTTGGGGCAAAGAAGCTGGTGCCCAGGGAATGATCAGGTCAGCAAGGGTCCTGGAGCCAGGCCATATGTAGAATGAATGGTCAAAGGGAGTGGACAGTTTTCCTGTGGAGGTGACATGGGGCTATATCTTCAAACATTTGACGGCCAAGAAGGATAAGAGGGACTTGACTTGCCCTTTGTGACCTCAAAGTTGAAGACTGAGCAAAGAGGGGAGCCTTGGGAGATGCCTTTGGCAAAGAGAAGGGGCTAGGCTTTCTTAGTTAGCATGAATTCCCTGGCCCTAGAGACGTCTGGAACAGAATTAGCTCAAACACTGGCTATTCAGACTGTGCTTTATTGAGGAAGAGGTTAAAAATAACTGATCAGTGAAAGATATGGGATCTGCTTTATGAATCCAATACTGAAAGGGAACTTAAAAATATATTTCCATATCTTAGAAAAGTAGTGGTGTGTGTGTGTGTGTGTGTGTGTGTGAGAGAGAGAGAGAGAGAGAGAGAGAGAGAGATCACAACTTTTTAGGTGGATTCTAAGGATAGACTGAAATAACTATAAACTCATATACTAATGGGCTGACTTACAGTGATGGTCTGGGTAAATTTACTCCTTGACACAGTCATAAGAAATGAATCAAGATAATCAAAATTTTAAGTCTTGACCTGTAGTAAACGCTTGATGGATTGAAATGCATTGGCTTATCCCATCTTACAGTTCAGGAAACTGATAATGAGGCACCTACAGCTTGAAGAGAATGGGCTATCTCCTGGACATGGCTGTCCTGACTTGACTCTGGGCAAACTCATGAACTTGAGATCAAGAGTCACATGCTCTATGATCTTCACAAGCCAGGCGCCCCATTTGAAGACATAGTTCTGATAAGTGGTGGAGCAGGAAGAGAAAGGGATGAAGGAGGTATGGCCAGGCAGCACCACAGAGAGACTTTTGCATTAGTCAGGCGTGGGTTTGAATCCTGGCTTTTTGAAATCTGTGTGACTCTGGGTGAGCTATTGAAACTCCTTGTTGTACATTGTGTGATTGCTAAAATACTTGCCGCCCTTTCTTATAGAGTCAGCCCTGGGGAAAGAATATCCTCCTTGTCCTGTTGACATTAGGTTTGTCGGGTGACTGAGTTTGGCCAACGAGGAGGAAGAGGAAGTCATAGGAGTCCCTTATGGACAAAAGCTCGGCCCCCCTCGTCTTTCTTTATCCTCTGCGCTGGGAATGGTGACATCTCAGAGAAGGGCTGCTCCTTAAGCCCGGATTTCAGATGCAACCCACCATAGCCATATGTAACATGAGTGGGCACGTTACAACTACTTGGGTAGTTGTCAGCCACTTGAACTTGGGAGGTGTTTGTCACGGCAGCATGACAGAACCACAGCTGACTGGTGTGCTCCTGACCTCAGTCCCCTCACCGGCAAAAATGCATGTAAATGAATCCGTTTGGGACGAGACGTGGTGGTGGTGATGATGACGATGACGCTGCCAGTCCTCGTGATGAAAGCAAATGCGTAGTAAGCTGGTTTGGTCCTGCTGTGCCTGGCTCTAGGTGCCCTAAGTGTAGTAGCTCATTTGTTCCTCATGCACACAAACAAACACATATTGAGGGGATACTATTGTCCACATTTTGCAGCAGAAGAAACAGGCACAGAGAGACTCACGTCTGTGAAGGAGGCTGGATTGTGGCAGGAAATTAATAAGTATCAGCTTTCCTCCCCTTGTTTGGATGGCGACGGTAGCTTTGGTGCTTTTCCCCACCTCCCCCTTCATCCCCTACTCCCTGATTTCCTGCTCGAGAGAGACTATGAGAGGCCTCAGGCTGATCCATGAAATTGCTAAATGATACACTCCCTCTGGAGGTCCATCAACTGTGGGACATGGGCAGATGTCACGTTCTGTGGGTCTTCCCACCCAGCCCCAGGCCTCACTGGACCTTGCCGGGGGCTGTTTGGCTATGGCCAGGTGTTACGTCTTCTATCACAGGACTAACTTCTGCATAGCAAGGAGTTACAATCCATGATCTCATGATTGGCTTCAGCTACCACGGTCCCACCACCTCCTACGTTGGCCTGATTGCCCCGGGGTTTGTTTTAGTTGAATGAAAGGAACTCACCTTAGTGGGACATTCAAATCATTTGCAAAAGACACAGCTTGGGAATTTTGATTTTGGAAGGTGAGTTGTGGAGTTGTGAGTTGCAGAAACGAAATGTGATGATAACAAATCACGTGAGGCCAGTTGGAAGGGGCCTTCAGGGTCCCCTGCTCAAATCTGAGCTGGGATGATCCCCCCCAAATGTGCTCCTCTCGTCTCTAGCATGTTCTAGAAGATGACACCTCCTTTCACCCATCTGAAACCTGGGACCCCTTCTTGACATCATTTTCTTTTCTTTTTTTTTTTTTTTAATTTTTTTTTCAACGTTTATTTATTTTTGGGACAGAGAGAGACAGAGCATGAACGGGGGAGGGGCAGAGAGAGAGGGAGACACAGAATCGGAAACAGGCTCCAGGCTCCGAGCCATCAGCCCAGAGCCTGACGCGGGGCTCGAACTCACGGACCGCGAGATCGTGACCTGGCTGAAGTCGGACGCTTAACCGACTGCGCCACCCAGGCGCCCCTTGACATCATTTTCTAGCCCTCTACATGCAAGCCACCACCACGTGCCAGTTCTATTCATTCCACCTCAGACATTTCGTCCTTCTGTCTCATTGGGTCTAAGCTCTGCTCTCTCCTCACTTCCTATAATAGCTTCCTGAGGTTTCCTGGCATTCAGACAATCCTCCCACCAGCGGCAGACGTGATCCAGAAGCCCTATCGTAGTCCAGAAGGCTCAGTGTGGCCTAACCTCTGAGCCTCGCTCCAGTCTACCTCGTGCCTTTGTCCCTTTGTCCCTTGAGTGACCACACTCCTACCACCCAGGTTTCTGTAATTCCCTCCAAATGCCAAGGTGTCCTCACCTTGGGGCTTTGCACATCTCTTCCTTTAGCCCTTCCCTATTCTTCCCCCACATGTCAGGTCGAATGTCCCTTCCTCAGAAACGTCTTCCCTAACCCTACCCGCTGTCAAAACCCGGTTCTCCTGTCCAAGCTTTCGCTGCACCCTTTGTCAACTTCCTTGAAGACACGAGGCGCATGTCTTTCCTTACTGGATGACCTTGTATATACTGGTGTCCTGACACAGAAGCCGTGGCTCATGGCCTATGACGATTTGCACAGGGAAAGGATGGTTCTCAGGGAGCAGTACGTGTGAGAGAACACTGAGGTGGAAGAATAATCAGGACACCTCACCCTTCAAGTAATGGCTGTGAGCGGGGTCATACAGAGATTACTTAGGTGAGCTGTGTGGACGTAATTGCAAGGAGACATAGACCCGTTAGGAACCTGTTGTCGTTTGGGTAAGTGGCAGAGAAGACCTGGGTGGGAGGGGGAGGGCATCAGGGGACATGCCAAGAAAGGGCATGTTTCCTATGGGTTGAGTGAAATAGCAGTGAGAGATTCAAGGGGAAATAGCCCCCGGGCACAGGAGGAAGGAGAAGCTGGGCATGGAAAACAGGACAGAACGGAAGCCTAGGATGGAAAGGACTTTTAAAAATCACTCTAGGGGCGCCTGGGTGGCGCAGTCGGTTAAGCGTCCGACTTCAGCCGGGTCACGATCTCGCGGTCCGTGAGTTCGAGCCCCGCGTCGGGCTCTGGGCTGATGGCTCAGAGCCTGGAGCCTGTTTCCGATTCTGTGTCTCCCTCTCTCTCTGCCCCTCCCCCGTTCATGCTCTGTCTCTCTCTGTCCCAAAGATAAATAAACGTTGAAAAAAAAAATTTTTTTTTAAATAAAAAAATAAAAATCACTCTAAGGTTAAATTTGTTCATGAGCTTAGAAACTTTCTCAGTACATCATTTGCAATTTTTTCTTTACTTTGGGCTTTTTGTTTTTTTAAAGTTTATTTATTTATTTTGAGTGAGGGAAAGAGAGAACGTACAAGCAGGGTAGAGGCAGAGAAGAGAAGGAGAGAGAGAGAATCCCAAACAGGCCCTGTGCTGACAGCTCGGAGCCTGGAACCTGCTTCGGATTCTGTGTCTCCCTCTCTCTCTGCTCTTTCCCCCTCACGCTCTGTCTCTGTCTCTGTCTCAAAAATAAACATTAAAAAAAAAAAGAAAAAAGAGAAGAAAAATTCACTTTGTAACTCATCAAACGGTGGTACGCCAGTGAAAACACGTGGCCAGGAGAAAGAACCAGGGTGGGCTCACAGGCCCAGAGAGCAGCTTCCCAAGATCTCAAACAGATCTGCCCTCAGCAGCCCTCCTTCACCTTGGAGATTCTTCTCCCCAGTTTGTGTGTCTCATGAATTCCTCCTTCTCGAAGTTGCCCTTCTCTGAGAAATCTTCCCGCCCCCTTTGGGCACACAGGTGTCCCCTCCTCTGTGCTAGGGCCCAGCCCAAATGCCTCCAGGGAAGCATCTACCTGACTCCTTTGTAATGTCCCCTTGTCCACAGACATACCTGTGCCTACGTGTATTGTCTCCATTTATTAGCTTGGTGGTCTCAGTGGGAATTCTTCTGGTTCCCAGCCCCGCATCCACCTGTTCAAGCTGGTCACCGTGCTGGCTGCATTTATTCATTCATTCGACAAATATACAGTGAGCTCCTACTATGTGCCAGGCACTCTTCTAAGGGCTGAGGACATAGCTGTAGACAAAACAGGCAGAGCGCCTGCCTTCATGGGGTTTTACTGGGGAGAGGCAGACGCTGAGTATGTCTACAGACATATGATCTATCAGGCCCCGGGTGGGGGAGTAGACAAGGGGCCGTTCTGCCCTCCTCAGAAGTGGGGGTCAAGCAGAAACCTCGCTGCTGGTACCTCCAGGAAGGGATAGTTGAGAGAAAATGGTGGGTTCTTTTTTAATCGGGGGGAAAGCTCTGTAAGGTAACACATAACCAAAACATTGGTCTTTTCCCGCACAGAGGTAGAAGAACCCTCTAGCGGGTATTGCCAGGCAGCTGATCCTCCTTGACATCAGCTGAAAGGAACAGCTGCTGTATCAGGGGCAGCTAACGAAGACTCTGCCTTCAAGACCGGTAACTGTGATGTCCTTTCTGATGCTGCGTACGATTTGCCCGATGCGTTGGCATGGGTCAGAGAGGAGAGGGGAAACAGAGAAGGAGCCAAGGACCGGAAGCAAGAAATAAAGAAGACCCGGAAATGCCCGGACAGGGAGATTTCCTTCAGCCCACTTGGCGAAGAGTGGCACCAGTGCCGTCAGGGAGGGATTAAACGTAACGCTTGTGCGTGCTATTCGCAACTTTTGCATGGATAATTTATACTTACGATAACAGTACATATTTCGTTTTCTAGCGTGGTTTGGCTATCCCCAATAAGCCTCTTGTTTATAGTTGATACGGAATCAAATGTAACACATGTATCTAACAAAGGAGTTGGATCTGAGCTGTATCAAAAACGCTTACAATTTCAATTACAAGAAGACAAATGATCCATTATTTATATATATATATATATATATATATATATATATATATATATATATTTAACATTTATTTTTGAATAAGTGGGGGAGGAGCAGGGGGATTGGACACAGAATCTGAAGCAGGCTCCAGGCTCTGAGCTGTCAGCACAGAATCTGACGCGGGGCTCGACCTCCTGGATCCCGAGATCATGACCTGAGCCGAAGTTGGATGCCTAACCGACTGAGCCACCCAGGCGCCCCATGATCCTTTTTTTTTTTTTTTTTTCAACGGGCAAAGATTTGAACACACTTTACCAAAGAAGACTCACGGGTGGCAAAAGAAGGCAAAGATATTCAACATCAGTAGTCATTTGGAAAATGCAAACTAAAATCACGATGAGAAATCACGACCCATGTATGAGAGAAGCTAACACTTCGAAAACGAATCATACCAAGCACTGGCAAGGACGCGGGGAAACATGAATTCTCCCACACTGCTGGTAGGAACGGAAAATGGTACCACTACTTTAGAAAATAGCCCGACAGTTTCTTAAAAGTTAACTATACACCCACTATATGATCTGGCCGTTTCACTTCTAGGTGTCTGCATACTCAAGAGGAACGAAAGCATACGTCCACTCAAAGACTTGAATGTGAATATTCATAGCGGCTTCATTGTACTAGCCCCAAACTGGAAACAACCCAAATGTCCTTTAACAGATGACCGGTTCAACAAATTACGGCATATCAAACGCAATTGAACACCACTCACAAATCAAAGGATTAAGCTATTGATATATCCAATACGATGGATGGATTTCAAAGTAATTATGCAGAATGGAAGAAGCCAGACCAAAGGAGGGCCGACTACGTTTCCACTTCGGAAAAATGCAAACTAATGTGTAGTGACAAAAACAGATCAATGATTGCCTGGGAAGGGGTGGGAGGGGGGCAGGAAGGAAGGATTACAAAGGGCACGAGGAAACTTGAAAGTCATGGTTATGTTCACTATCTTGATTGCAGTGAGAGTTCCGGAAGTGTACACAAAGGTCAAAATTCATCAAATCATATGCTTCAAATACGTGCAGGTTATTTCATACAATCAAAAAGCCATTTTTTCAAAATCATGTGTAAAACGTGGGGGTGGGGTGAGGAATAATAGCACTTGAATGGAAGGAAGCAAGCCATATTTGTCTTTAAAGTTCCAACACCCCAAGGTGTCGGCTGGGCATCCAACTTCGGCTCAGGTCATGATCTCATGGTCCATGAGTTCGAGCGGTGAGGGCGGGACCAGGGGCTGGCGCCTGGGGACTGGAGGGTGGGGGCTGGGTGGGTGGGTACAAGAACCAAGGAGCGGGCGGGTGGGCGGGGCAGCGAGTCCCCAGTCTCCGACTCCGCCGCGGGCCTGGGCTCCCTGCGTCCGGGACCTCTTCCCTCCCTCGAGCCCTCTTCCCCAGGGCCCCCGGCGTTTCGCGAGGCCCAGCTAGGGCAGCGGGCTGGGGCTGGTGATGTTCTCTGGGGGCGCTGGCACCTCCGGGGTGGCATGGCACACGGTGAGGCAGACGGGAGGGAAAGTCCGAGGGGGGGCGCGGGGGGGGGGATGGGGGCTGGGGGTGCTGGTTGCTCTAGCCCTGGGGCTGGGGAGGAGGCACTGAGAACCCGGCGGGGGGGGGGGGCCCGGAAGGCACGGCCCGCCAGATGCCCCACCCTGGCTTCCACCCTCTTCCCAGTGAGCGGCCCGACGTGGTGCCCTGCCGTGCGGTGCGGTGCGGTGCGGGTTCGAAGCGGAGGCGGGCGTGGGGCCAAGCCGGGAGCAGCCTTCAAGAATCCCGGGATCGGTGAAGGCCGGTGCTTGCGCCACAGCGCGTTGCCAGGGTCTTCTGGCGCCGCCTCCGACACCCGCCCGGGGCCCGCGGCGGAGGGCGGCGGCAGCCAGGCAGGCAGGCAGGCGCGTGCATGGGTGAAACGTGGTACCCGCTTGGCTTGGGACGCGTGGAGCAAGCTCTTGAAGCGCCCAGCGGCAGCCACTGGCCTCTTAAGCCATAGCGGCCTGAACGCGCCCGACCCCGTCTTCTCTGGGAAGCTAAGCATGATCGGGCCTGGTTAGCACTTGGATGGGAGATGGCCTGGGAATACCGGGTGCTGTAGGCTTTTGCCTTGTAAGCCTTTGGCCTCCTTCACCTCTCCCTTGGCGCCCCCCGCCCCTGCCCCTCCCTGCCTGTGTCCCTGTCTCCCCAGGGAGCGCCGCTGCTGAGGCCAAACACACCCCAGCCACTGCTCCCTCAGCGCCTCCCAAGCCAACAAGGCAGCAGTGCTTGGCCCGGCCCCGCCCCGCCTCGCCCCCCCCCCCCCCCCCCCGTGCCCGCACACCCCAGGGTTCTTCAAAGGGGCATGCTACCCACTCCAGGCACCGGGCCAAATCCCACTGCAGCGACTGGAACCCACAGCCCAGCTTTGCACCTTTTCTGACACACCACTGAAACCCGCACCTGCTCCGGGGTGGGGGGGGTGCGGTGTGGGCGGAACCGGAGGCTGGCCCCCAGGGGCTGGAGGGTGGGGGCTGTGTGGGTGGATACAAGAACCCAGGAGCAGGCAGGCGGGCGGGGCAGCGCGACCCCAGACTCTGCATGGGCCACAGGCCTGGGCTTTCTGAGTCCTGGACCTCTTCCCTCCCTGGAGCCCTCATCCCCAGGGCCCCTGGCATTTCACGAGGCCCAGCTGGGGCAGCGGACTCGGGCTGGTGATGCTGTCTGGGGGCGCAGGGGGATCCGGGGTGGGTTTGTACCAGGTGTGGCAGTCGGGAGGGAACAAGTTTGTCTGGTGTGTTTGTCAACTGTGTCAGTTGACCCAAAATGATAATCAAAGTGAAATACTAGGAAGCCATTAAAATGACATCGAGGAATGCTGTTTGAGAGCACGTAAGATGTTCCAAATCATGAGTGTAAAAGGCAGATCACGAGATACTACGTGTACAGCATGTGATTTATTTTCTGAGGGTTTTAAAGCATGATACGCGGTCTGTATATACACACAGAGCTATATGCACACAGAAGATGGAAGGCGTCTGTGGGAACAAACGTTAACCTTGCAAAAACCTCACCTTATACAGGATTTTTAAAATGACTTTATATATTTTTAATGCTTATTTATTTTTGAGAAAGGGAGCCAGAATGAGAGAGAGAGAGAGAGCGAGCGAGCATGAGCAGTGGAGGGCAAGAGAGGGAGAGAGGGAGACACAGAATCCAAAGCAGGCTCCAGGCTCTGGGCTGTCAGCACAGAGCACGAGGCGGGGTTGACCCCATGAGCTATGAGATCATGACCTGAGCCGAAGGTGGACGCTTAACCGACTGAGCCACCTCGGCTTCCCTAAAAGTCCTTTAACAAAAAATCTCGTGTCTATGTTTTCCACGTTGAAGTTTTCCGCATTTTTGGTCAAGAGGGAGAGTGTTTTTGTTGAATAATGGTACACTTCCAAAAAGAACTCAACTGGCATCAGGCATGCTCTCAGAAGCTCTGTGCTGGCTGATGTGCCCACCTCAGAATGTCCTATGTAGCGAGCCCTCGGAACACAGTATAAATATGTTTACGAAGGGTTAGGACCGAACCCTTCTCTCCTTAACTGGTCAGGAAGAATGAGCAAGCTCCTCCAGAAGATGGGTTTTCTTTAATGTGCGGGAACTTTGTTGAAGATACTGAAGAAGAGCAAAGAGTTGGGCAAGACATGTTTTGCGTAGTGAAACGAGGACCAAGGCAGTGGGTGACTCCTTGCAGAAAGGAAAGGGTTACTCTGAAGCACCTACCAAACTGTTGGCTTCAGTCAGAACTAACAGTAGATGTCTGCATTTAGATTTTGTTTCACTTTATCAAAAATGGAAACGGAGAGAAGACTTGCTACGCTTTGATGCTTTGCCTTCATTTCCTAGACTGCGGCTCAAAACCGCCAGTTGCAAGAGCGCCTGGAGGTGGCGGAGCGGAAGCTGCAGCAGACCCCGAGGAAGGCCAAGTCGCTGCCCGAGGTGGAAGCCGAGCCGGCCCAGAGGGTGGCCACCCTCTGCAAGGTGGGGCCCCCGTTTCCTTCTGGGTCCCATGGTGGGAATGTCATTTTCATGGCGGTCCGTTCTTGTATCTCATCTCTCACCGGTAACGTCGGCGTGCCAAATTCCACGAACCGGCTGAGATCTGTTTTCGGTGCTCCTTTGTCTGAGATTGGAATGCTTTTCAAACGGCAGGCATCATCCCCAGTTTTGTTCCCTCCGGTTTTGTCCGACGTGTGCTGTTTGCCGTTGGTTGCATCCAAGACTCACTGCTTTTCAGAGTGAAGTCAGCGACTCAAAGCTCCAGATAGTAGCCTTGGGTAAGAGAAGGACAGGGGTGCCTGGCTGGCTCAGTCAGTGGAGCTTGGGACTCTTGATCTCAGGGTCATGAGTCTGAGCTCCCCGTTGGGTGTAGAGCTTACCGAAGGAAAAAAAAACAAAAAAAGCATAGAATTTTTCCGAGAAATGAGAAAATCCTATCCTCTTTTAAACAGAATCGTTTTTATGTGAAACATTCTTAAATGTTCATTTATTTTGAGACAGACAGAGAGAGCGAGCATGGGCACATACATGAGCAGGGGAGGGGCAGAAAGAAGGAGATAGAATGCCATGTAGGCTCCATGCTATCAGCACCGAGCCTGACACAGGGCTCGAACGCCCAAACCTTGAGGTCATGACCTGAGCTGAAGCCAAGAGTCAGAACCCGACTGACTGCGCCACCCAGACACCCCTGTAAGAAATAAATCTTTAAGGAATTCCCTCGGAGGTTCCACAAATAGAGTCGAGGAACGTGCCCGACACAGTCCCTGCCTTCCCAGTTCTCACAGCCCTCACCACCCACGGAGGAAGGCAATAGTTGAAAAGGTAGTTTCCAGACATGATGTGGTCTAAACTAAAGAAAGAGACCAACAAACGTTTGTCAGACACGATCGACCAACTCCTTGACGACTCAGACCAGCGTCTGAAGCGTCAGCTGAAAGAGAGAATGGCTGCCGTGGAAGATAAGGTAGGACATGAGAGACAACGGCTGAGTGCCCCCGTCCTCACAGAGGAGACGCTCACGCTGTGATCCTGAGGAGCAGCGTGGAGCAGAGGCTAACAGCCACTGTAGAAAGTAGAAATGATTCTTTCACGCGGAAAAACTGCAGGCTGTTACCCACTGTCTGCGTTAAGTTCCCAGTGTCCTGTCCCTGCCCGACGTATGTGTGCGGGAAGGTGCGTCTCACTGTCTAGAAGAGGAGTATGGTCTGGGGAGAGCCCGAGAGGAAGTATTTTAGGCTTTTACTAACTGAGACGTAAGGAGTAAGCTAGCTTCATGCTAATCAAAGATGGGCACAGAACCAGCCATAGGCAGTATATAACTAAGGGGAGGGGCCGTGTGCCGATAACCCTTTGTTGCTAGGACCCGGCGGTGGCTGGATGTGGTCGGCAGGCCCTCGTTTGCCACCCCTGTGCTGGAACCTTCGGCCTGGTTCTTGTCTGGGGAGCTAATTTCTACCTCTTTTGTCCAGACGGACCGCTAGGAGTGCGCAGTTGTGTCAAGCACTTAACCAGCTGAAAACAGAGTTTCTCCTGTTCCATCTCCTGCCTTCCCTCTTTTCATCTGGGTTGGAAAGAGTCTAAGCCTGGACTCTTACACCATCATAACGGATACACTTGAGGTGTAACGGGAGGGAAGCAGTATCATAGGATCTCTGTGAGAGAAGCTCTGGTGGTGACAGTTGGACGCGGACCTGATACTACCGGTTCTGGTTACACCTGTGTCCCTGTAGATGAGCCCAGAATCTTCCCTCAGATTGGCACTTGCAGACACCAGTGAGCAATGCTAATTACACGGCACACTTGTTTTGGGTAAAACCCATCATGAGGTGCGTTATTATACCCCATGTGAGGTTCTACCTTGATCACTGGGGCCAGCCTTTCGGTAGAATAGTTGTATGTGAGATTGGAAGTATATGTACGAAACTTCGGTCAGGTTTCCCAAGTGACTGAGGCATCACAGACCCTAAAAGCTAGTACAAACCAGTGTACCTGCTGCAAGTAAACTTAGGAACCTGTCACACTTACAGTCAGACGGTGATCCGTGAAGAAATTGCACATGGACAAAGTATGAGTAAAGGCTGTTACTGCAGTTTCACAGACAGCATTTCACTCTGTGGTCATGTGACCCTGATCGTTGGTATGGCCATCCGCTCCATGCCTTGTCTGTGGCGCTGCGTTATCGTAAAGAGAAACGTAGGCATGCTCTAGCATGTGGAACGTTTGAAAGAATCAACACTAAAGGACTGTCAGTACCTTTCTCAGAAGTCTCTGTTAGGAGAAGTTGGCAATCTAAAAAAACAGTTAGAAGAAACGCAACATGAGAAGGTATTTCCATCTCTCACTCATTCAGTGATCGGTTGAGACTGGAAAGGAGCAGGTGTCCTGTGGGGCTCACACTTCCTCCAAGGCGAGCCACCAATGTGCTTTCGAGCGGCCCCACGCTCGCAAGTCTGAATGGCACGCATGTGGCGGACTTGGAGCCGAGCAGCCTATGGGGTTCAGATTTCTGAGTCCCTTCGGGGGTTCGCTCGAAAGCTAAAATGTTCGCGTAAACCGTTCGTTGAGTGCAGCGTTGCCCAGCAGTAAGGTAACAGGTGACACGGGCGTCATCCCAAGGGTTCTCGTGGCTGCATTTGAAATGGTCAAACAGACGGGTGATGTTAGTTTTCATGTAGCCCGATGCAGGCAACATGTTATTGTGTCATGTAAATAGTGTAGACGGGAAGGAGCTACTCTACAATGTTTTTCCACATTCAGCCCTTGCAACCCACGGGGCGTCTCACGGTTCCATCCCCTGTGGTCGGGACCAGCCCCATTTTGGGCGCTCAGTTAGCCACGTGCGGCGGTGTCTCCGGCCTGGGACGGCACTGCCCCTGGGGTAGTTGTGTGACCGAAGCTCCTCGTCGGTTTTGCTCCCTGGGGCTGCGTGTGCAGACGTGAGGCTGGGCTGCAGAGGGTCCACGACGGAGCACGTGCCTATTGCACAGAAGGGCTATTCCCCCACCGCCCAGAAAGTCCTGCTCCTCTCTACATAATTAGGAAGAAGTCCTAGTGGCTCGGTGTTTCTGCTCTGTAACCTTGCTATGCCTGAGACCTAACTGTTCAGTAGGGTTTAGGACGTCCACTTGGTGATCCGGGGTTTACTGGAGGACTCTTGGAGAGAACGGTCTTGGGGTTTGTAACTGCTGAATTTACCCATCGTGGTTATGATGGTCAGCATTTCAGCACACTTGATGCAAGTAGTGTTTTCCATTTTTTCTCGAATTCTAATGAACCTACAGTGTTGTATCAGTTTCAAGTAGACAGCATACCGTTTCAACAATTGCACACGTAACTCTGTGCTCGTCACCATCGCTGTGGTCACCGTGTGTCACCATACAGGGTCCTTAGGGTATCACGGACCGTATTCCCTGGACTGTGCTTTTCATCCCCGAGACGGCCTTATTTGATATCTGGATGCTGATGCCTCCTAATCACCATCATCTCTTTTGCCCACCGCCCCTACTCTCCTCTCCTCTGGCCACTACCAGTTTGTGCTCTGTGTTGAACGGACTCTTGATGCAAAGAATCGTTAACCTTGCTTGCAATGAGTGTCGTTGTCGTTTGCTGCTTTGCAGGATTGCCTTCTACGGAAGATGGAAGCACTGAGTGCTGTTTTAAAGCGGGCAAGACCGAGAGGCTCTTCGCTTCACCACGGGTATGACATTTCCCGGTTCACAGATCTGTTTGAGATGCGGCTGGGGGCGGCTTCCCTCTGTTACCAGTATGACCCGAACCAGCTCATGGTTCCAGAGTAGAACCGTGGGTGTGCTATGGTATGACCCGAACCGGATCAGAGTTACACACAATAACCCTGAGTGTGTTGTAGTCTGACGCGATCCATTTTCCAGGTACCAGCTAACTGATGATGGGGCGGGGCTGGGGGGGACACTGCCCTTCACCATGCCTAACATGAACCACCTCACAAACACATACGTTAGCACCTGCTGTGTATCTTCCAGAGGAATCCCTTGGCCGAATGGGCAGAGTTACTGGATGTAGCTCAGGGAGCCGGTAGCTTAGTAGTTGGCAAGAGGGAGAAGTTAAACCTCATTCCAGACGTTAGGTTTGGAATCTCAGGAGACCGGGAGGCATGACAGAGCTCACAGCCATGGGAGGAGGAGTGGAAGTTAGGGGAAGTTCTGTTCGTGTTTGGGTGGGTTTATTTGCGGCCTCCCTCCACCGAGTGTGGCGGTGATGGTGTGGGGCTAGGAGGGGTCCAGCGTGCCAGGTTCGGCCCAGCATCCCTGGAAGCTATGGTCCCTTCCGCAAGGCCAGTGGGGTCACCATGGGAGTGCACACGTGGCCATGGTTGTGAAGGTCACCTTGACATTGGTGGGGTTAGCGCAGTGCTCGCAGTTTCTTATATTTTTGAAAAGACTGGAGAATGACATGTAATCGCCGTAACTCTGTCGGGACGTTGGTGAGTCGCCTGTGAGGGCGCGGGTCAGCCGGCTTGTGAGCTGCGTCCCGCAGACAGTAATTGTCAGCAAGGTATTAAAAGGTTTGCTTGCTTCTTTGTAGGAAATGGGTACCATGTGAGAGTCATTCTGGTGTGACGGTGCCTCGAGTAGCTGACTGGGCCCCCTTAGGTGCAGGGGGCAGGCTCCGGCTCCAAAGGCAGGCCCCCTCAGGCCTCACTGGGGTCTGTGCGGCTGTCGACGGGGGCTGTCGGGAGAGTCGAGGGTGTGCTGCGGCTGTCCTTGTTGAGCCTGCTTGTAGGAGAGAGAAGTCAGTGCAGGTAGAGTCACAAGCGGCGCTCCCTGTCCATGAAACTACTGGTGGCACAGCGAATGTGTGTCCGGAGAGAGAAGCACACGGGAAGATCCGGGCACAGAGCAGCCTCTTGGGTGGCTGACGGAGATCCTCGCCAGCAAGACACCCGTGTGCTGAGTGTCACCGTTCCAGGGCTTGAAGACGGGTATGTGTGAGGAGGCCAAGGGAGCAAACAGTGGATGCGGTGCAGGCCCCTCGAGTGCATGTTGGAGTTCTCAAGGGAAGGGGCTGTGCAGGCCCCTGGAGGGTGGCACCCTGGGGCAGTTGCCATAAGAGGGACGTCCACGCCCGGCACCCGCCTGAGGTGAGCTGGCCGAGGAGAAGGATAGAGAGGATCGCAGTGCTCCCGTGGTTGCGGAGGCATTGGCCGCGGTCACAGGTGGCCTTGTGGTCAGAAGACCCCGGGCAGGAGACCGGCTGAGGAACAGGGTGTGTTTGAAGCCGTCTCACAATGTGGTCTCTCGTGTGGTGGCAGAAGAGAGGCTGGTGGGAGCTGTGTCACCGTGAGCGGCCGGGGGCCGTGGGGACGAGACTGAGAAGGCGGCAGGCAGGCTGGACAGCTGAGCCCTCCTGGCACGACCTCACAGCCACGTCTTCTGTTTGTGTCCTCCTCTAGCAAGATGACACGGTCTGGGTTGCAGAGGAAAAGAAAGGTGACGGACCAACTTCCACACGCAGGCGGGGCAGATGGGAGAGAGCTCTGGGATAGGACTGGATGCAGGGTGGTGGGGTCGGGAGCCAGGGAGCCTGAGATAGGGTGTCAGAGTCAGGGGACACACGCGAACCTCGGAGGAGCCACGAACCATGCCAGGTCACATGCGGGGTGGCGTGTGTGGCTCTCCCCGATTGGCGATGTGTCGGGGCCCCACAGCGGTGAAGCTAGACCACCTGAGCTCAGGTGAGCAGTTGTTCTGGGAATGGGGGGACCAGAGGAGGGGAAGATGGTTGTGGCCAGTGGGCAGTTCTGACTTGGCTGTCTTAGAAACAATCAGTACCCTGAGGTAGCACGTGTCAATGACGTTTCTTGAAAGGCCGCAGAGAAGAGCATGAAGCACCACAGAGGAGACGCCCTGTCGTGGTGGCTCTGTCTCCAGGCCACAAGGGGTGACGCCGGGGGCCCCCTCTGTAGTTGATGTGAAGCAGATGGGCGTGTTCTGTCTCCCGAGACCATAAGGATTTGTGAAATGGAAGGCAGCCTCTCTTCTTTTCCAGAGAGCAAGGAGCCACTGGACTCCGGTGCAGGGTTCAAGTGTGGAGGGTGAGCCCGTGGCTGAGGCCGGGCACGTGGGCTGGCGGGTGCTCCTTCACAGCTGCTGACCGCTTCGTGCCCAGAGCCTTTGCTGAGGGGAGCAGCTGACAGCCCAATTAAGTGACTCCCCCCTAGGGGCTCGGGGCTCCATGGAACTTTTCTGGAGACTTCTGTGGCCAAGGGGGACATTTGTCTGTTAGTCTACCTGCACAGAGGCCAGAGACGCTTTTGCCTCGGAAACACTGGGCACACTGCCACCTCCTGTCTACGGGAGCTGCGAGGTGTGGTTCCTGAGGATCCTGCCGCGGATGCCCCTGGGGCGCCCGATACTGGTTGGAGGAGGAAAACCTGGGGTCACCTGGCATCACAGCGAGGGCTGTGGCACACGTGGTCCGATGGCAGGTGAAGGCTAGAGGGACGTACAGGAGTGCTTTCCGGTCAGTTGGGCAGGAGGTGGTGCAGACACGCAGGATGACAGCTTGACTGGGGGCAGGTGCTGCTCCACCTCGGGGACGTCTGGGCCGTGTGTATGGTGACATGGTTTGGGTCTCCGCCTCTACCTTCGGTGGCCGGGCTCCTGGTGGGGCGAGGTCCTGGGGAGGGTACACCCCTCGGTGCAGATGGGCTGGGGGTCTCAGTGGGCCCACTGCCCGGACGCGAATCCACCCTTTCGCCTGGCGTTAGGCCGATCCTAGGAAGGCGTTTTGGACGCTGCACAAAGCACAGCTCATAGCTTTTCAAATGAGTTGCTGGCTGTGATTTCAGGGCTGTGTGCTCCTCTGTCTGGGTGCACGGTTAACTCATGTCACTCTCCTCTCCACCCCACAGTTGCTGCCTTTGGAGGAGGAGTCGCAATACAGGGTGGCAAGGACACGATGTGTACCATCAGCTCCTTCTTCCCAGAGGTCCCTGAGCTTGGACAGGCTGCAGCAAGGGGCACTGCACAAAGCCAGCCATGAGGACATCAGGGACGCCACAAAGTAAGGGGCACAGGCATCGTAGGAGACATGCCTGTGCGCTGGTTTTCAGCTCTGAGAAACCTTTGATCTCTACATGGGGGAGAAAGGGTCGGAACAGCGATTCCAAGGAAAGGCCAATGAACTGAGTTTACGTGCACGGCGTTCCTGGGATACCTGCCTGGGTGCCCTGGGTGTGGCCGGCAGGGCAAAAGGCAGGTGGGAAAGACCAGAGTCTTGTGATGCTGGTGGCTGTAGGGCAGCCTCGTTTGCTCAGATCCTACGCACCAGCCGTCCTGAGACCTCCCTTTTCCTCCCGGTGGGTCCTGGGTGACATGCTCCCTAGGGCTCCTCCCCTGGGCCGCACTGTGCCCTGTGGGGCTGTCAGGAGCCATGCTCTCTTCCCCCCACCCCCACCAGGCAGCTCCAGCAGCCTCTCTGTTACTCACACCACGTCCTGGGGTGGCTCAGGTGTGCATGTCCTCCGTGCTCCCGGGTCACGGCCAGGGAGGGGTGCTGAGCGTTCTCGATCCAGGGCACTTGGACCCCAGATATACTTGGGAGGGAGAGAGTGTCAGCTCCCAGGGCGCAGCCCTCCCTAGAAGCTGGGGGGTTGTACTTCTAATCACGCGGGGCGGTGTGTCGTGTGACGAGCACGCGTGGAAGATGCTCTCCTGTGCGTCCCCCAGATCCACAGGCTCTCAGGATGGCCTTTTGATAAACGTCAGCAAAACTAGCAATAGCCAGGACTCACTGAACAACGCCCCCAAGAATAAGGGCATCACATCTTCCATCTGTTGGTTGCTCGCCAGAAAACAAAAGGTCCACCCCAGCCACACTAGCGACGAGCCTGCATGACCAGGTTGGTGTCCCCTGCGTGTTTCCAGCGTGTGGGTGGTCTTACTGGCCTCATTCCTCTAGATCCGTGGTCTCTCTGCCTGCAGACCCCTCCCCGTGTCGGGAGACCTCACGTGGCTGTGGACACCCCCCACCTCCCATTTCATCACTCTGCTTCCCCACAGCCACTGAATTGCAGCCACTGAATTGAAAACCCTTCCCAGCGTGCCCTGGGACTCAGCAAATTGGGCGGACAAGCTGAAAAACACCAAAAACTATAAAAATAAGCGTTGTGTTTCTTGTCACCTTGCTGAGCACTTTTCAGCTGTACCTGTTTTGAAAGCAGTAGCTGTTCGTTTGCTCAATAGACTCTATAGCGGCAGAGCAGTATTATGTCCTCCACGCTGAACCTGAGGCTCTTCTTCAACTGTGGGTCCTGGAGGACGTAGAGCACGTATGAAATCTTGAAGGGACTCACATGGATTCCCAGTGCACCTTGAGAAGTTGTGCACGGAGGATATGTTGTGGCTCACGTGAGGGTGTGGCCCCAGCGCACTTTCGTCTGAGCCTGGCTCCTGCACAGATGGGTTTGGGGGTCTGGGCAAAGTCCATATTAGCATTCCCGTGCTTCCGTTTTCTCACCTGTACCTGGGAACAGTGGGAGCACTTCTGTCACATGGCTTTCAGGAGTGTCTGCATCTAAATATCCACGAGACACTTTCAACACAGAAGCTCCATCACATTATGTGTAACTGCAGCCCCTGTGAGGACCTGGTCACCAGCATTCAGAACCTGTCATTCATGCTGGTGATCTCTCTGGCGTCCTCACTAGGCTGCCCCTGTGTTTCCTTCCCCTGTAGTGTTTGAGTTTCTCTTCAATAGACTCTGACCTTTGCAGTCTAATCAGTACATCTTATTTTCAACTGGTCTTGATTCTGACAACGAGTAACAGCAGTGGGTTTCGTTTGCTACCAAGCAGCTGAGGCGCTGTGATGCCCGGGGTGTGGGCCGAGGAGTGGTGCGGGCATATCTCTCTGGGACTTTCCACTGCAGAGCAGGTCGCACGTGGGTTGACCGTGTCCCAGAGCTGAGTTAAGTGGGTGAAGGAGGCAGGTTGAAACCATATCCCAGTGATCCGACAACTGATAAATAAAAGTGAGCCCTCTTCAACAGAAGAGGTGGTTTGCAGTCTAGTGGAGTGGAGCAGGAGGTGGGCCAAGAGGGGACACTGGAGGTGGTGGGACGACGGGACGGGGCCTTGAGCCGGGGAAGAACTCAGTGGGCTCTGTGATACACTGGAGAGCAAGCAAGGCGTGTGGCCACTCTTCAGTGCCCCGAGAGCCTGCAAGGTCTGGAGCGGGGTGCCTCACGTCCACAGTGGGCCCACAGGGCGCCTTCCCGCTAGGGGCTCTTTCCCCTTCAGTCCCCGGACTTGTCCGTTGGTTTCTCTTTCCGTCTGCCTCAATCTCGTCTCCTTCTCAGAACTCATAATAAGGATCATGACTGGCACACTCAGTTGTACTTCAGTTGAAAGGCCGTTATTTCTGTTGCTGCTCACAATTCCGTAGGAACCCTCAGGCTTTTGGTTCCCTGGGAATGCAAATTTGTAGAAACTGTTTAACAGTGGTCTGATTTGAATGTCCCTATGTTTGAAGTGTATAAAAGTGTTTTACAATAACTTGGATAGTTGCCACCTGGCTGTATGCAATTTGATACTGAAAGTAGACCTTTTGCTCCTGGAACCATGCTGGGAAAATTCTGTCCCTTAGATGTTGCTGATGTGTTTTCTTTCACATCCTTATACTTTCTGTAATGAAAACAGTAAGTTTCGTGGTAGTGCCTTCTGGTTCTCCCACCCCACTGCTCCCCGAAATGTGTATTTTTGCAAGTTGAGAGGTAACAAAAAGTGTGGGTTGGCTGCTTTCTGCGTGGAGCCTGCTTTGGGTCCTCTTCCTCCTTTCTCTCTGCCCCTTTCTCCTCATACACACTCGTTCTCTCTCTCTCTCTCTCTCTCTCTCTCTCTCTCTCTCAAACTCTAAAAAGAGGGGCGACGGGGTGGCTCAGTCAGTGAAGCATCTGAGTCTTGGTTTTGGCACAGGTCATGTTCTCACACTTGGTGAATGTGAGCCTTGCAGTGGGCGCAGAGCTGACAGCGGGGAGTTTGCTTAGGATTCTCTCTCCCCCTAACTCTCTGCCCCTGCTCCACTCTTGCTGTTTCTGTCTCTTTCAAAAATGAAAAAAAAAACTATAAAAAATAAATAAACAAACCAATTAGCTATTGAGGAACCAATAGTTTCACAGAGATGAGGAGTTTGGTTTCTTTCCTTTTTGCTATTTGACACTGATAGTCTTCAGAAATATTTTGACATCATAACTCGCTGGCTGCAGCCTGGGAATAGAGCCTGTAAGTTGTGTTTTGGGGGTAGCCGGATATCTCACTGCAATCCAGGGCCCTGTGCTCTGGGGGAATGTTTCAGTTATTTATTTGAAAAGACACAAAACGTTGCATTCTCCTTCTACAAAACCAGGACTGATTTCCTCCCACACCACCACTTAAGACTGTTGTCATTGCCATAAGAACCAACCCATGCTTGTGAGGAGAACAGGGCAAGGGCAAGGGTGCTGTGGGACTGTCCCAGCGTGTGGCACTGTCTGCAGCTTAAAGACTATTTGGAAAACGAAAAGGTAGTATCTTCTATGGCAGGGAGGTGATTTCACATAGACGGTGGAGCAGGCCCAGGCAGCCCAGGGCTCTGCTGACTTGTGCCCGGTCAGGGTCCTGGCACAAGTGTGGCCCTGTCTCGCTTTACCCCCTGGGGCTGCCTTCTGGGCAGGGGGCCCAATGGCTGTCAGGAATGTGGGTAAATACCTGTAAACAAAATTGCAGAGCGAGGTCATTTTAAAGGGCTGGTAAGGGGCGCCTGGGTGGCGCAGTCGGTTGGGCGTCCGACTTCAGCCAGGTCACGATCTCGCGGTCCGTGAGTTCGAGCCCCGCGTCGGGCTCTGGGCTGATGGCTCAGAGCCTGGAGCCTGTTTCCGATTCTGTGTCTCCCTCTCTCTCTGCCCCTCCCCCGTTCATGCTCTGTCTCTCTCTGTCCCAAAAATAAATAAACGTTGGAAAAAAAAAATTAAAAAAAAAAAAAAAGGGCTGGTAACTTTAGTATACACTTTTGTGTTTTAATTTCCAATCAGTCTTGATTTCTGGATGATGACAAAACTTTAGGAAGGCACCTTCTTGGAGAAAACAATGTAGACCAAAGGACATTTGTGACTTAGCTGCTGGGTCAGCAGAGACGCTCCCTGCAGACTTCTGGGTCACTTCCTCTCTGTCCTCTATGCAGCCAAAGAAGATGCAGCTGGTCGTCGGTCCGTGACATGCTGACCTGCCCCAGCCCCTCGGCGACGGCGCCACGGGAGGCTCTTTGACTGGAATGTGAACAATGGTGGAGAATGGCCGACTTCGTATGTAACAAGGCTGTGGCCCGCTCAGGCTTCAATGATCTAAGATGACTCCTAACTTCTGTTTATCTGCTTGAACATTAGTGTGCTCTTCCACCTACCACAGCTAGGCATCGTGGGTGTCCTCAGTGCGTGGGCTCTATCAGAGCCTAGTCCTGGGGGCCTGGGCAGCTTGCCTGGAGTGACCCGAGGAACCTGGGAGCTGGGGCCGCGGCAAGCCTGGGCGGGGGGGACCTGGGCACATCCTCCCCCCATCCCTGCCCCACGCCCACCCTGAGCTCCCTGGCACCCGAACTCACAGAAGACCAATCAAGAAGCACTGGGCTCCCACCGTGGGGCAGGGTGCTGGGTGTGCACCCAGGAGGAAGGCGCGAGACCCTGGAAATAATGTCGTGCAACACTAATAAAGGGCTTACCGTTCTTACGGAAATCAACTTTTTACATTTGTTTTTTGAACAAGTTTCAAGAGTGGACCTCATTCTCCATTTGTAGATTTTCCTTAAGTTTTTTATGTTTATTTATCATTGAGAGACAGTGAGACAGAGCATGAGCATGGGAGGGGCAGAGACAGGAGAAGACACAGATTCCGAAGCAGCCCTCACGAAGCCACCTCAGGAGGCTCTGGCACAAGATCCCTCATAGCTCAGGCGACTCTGGGATGGTTCCTTCCCTCCCCGCCACAGAGAGCTTACGGCCATTGGGTCAAGGGATGGACGCCCTGACCCGTGGGCCTTGTGTGGAGGGCACAGCTGACAATCGCTGGGATTTCCTCTTCCTGTACTGTCTCTCCCGCCAGGGCCGATGTTTACTAACTGTGAAGGATACATAGTTTCTTTCTGTGGAGTAAGACTTCCCTTCTCCTTTCTGTCAGGGCATAGTTAGGTCATTCTGTGTCTTCCTGTTCAGAACCTTTGCTGGCTGATCTGTAGTTTCTGCACTTCCTAGTCCTCAGTGTTAAGTGTGAGGTTTGGAACAACAAAGTGCTTCCCTGCGTTTTACATCCAACATTCTGTTTTTTCCCCACCAACGCTGGGCAAGCCTTAGGCATCTGAGACTTTCTGGAAACAGACCAATTCCCCACAGGTACATTAGGTTGCACACGGTTTATTAAAACTTGATTTGGTGAATCCAATTATGCTTAAAAAAGAAATGTCAATTGAGAAACAGACCAAGCACCGAGCAGATGTCCGAGGGGTGTGGCCTCTCTGAGAACACGCGTTAGCCATCCTTGGCTGTGCTCGCCCCATACCGAATGTTCCGGGGCTTGCAGGCCTTTCCACAGACCCGCCAGGTCCCACCGAATACCCTTGACTCTCCTACCGCTACACGCTCCTCCTTGAGGCCACTCTACCCTCCTCACTGCTGCCCTTAAGGTCCTTTCTTGTGTGTCACGTCGAGTGTTCTGAATGTAATTGTGACTTCACACTTTCCTCCTCGCCTTTTGCTGGCCGCGTCCTGCCACCTCCCAGGTGGGTGCTCCGCGGTACCGGGAGGGGTCTGTCCCCACGGCCCCTGCAGAGGGGCAGCAGGCGCACGCCCAAGAGGGGTTGTTGCCTCCTTCCTGATGATGTGGCTTCACTTGATGGTGTTTCTCAACATCTCTGACGTTCTGCTTTCTCTTCCCCCCCTGTCGCTTGAGTCCTCGGTGGGAAGAAGTGGCGTGGATTCTGCTGATTCTCCTGCTTGTCTTCCTGCGGCACCTTTCCCAGTCCTGACTTGAGGCCAGCGCTGTGTCCACACCACCCGGTGCGTGGGCAGATTTCAGCGGGAGCAGGGAGGCTCCATCCTGCCCGGCTTCGGTGCTTGCTGGCCCCCGTGCCCTGTCCCTTCTCGGTGCATCTTACCTGACTCCTCTTTGAAGAACATTCATCCGTGTCCTCCCCAGCCCCCTCCCCAGGGAGTCCAGGGTGGTCTCCAGGTCCTCCACGTAGCTGCACTTACAAAGACCGCTTTTCCAAATAAAGTCACATGCACAGGTTCCAGAGATTTGCACATAGACGGGACCTCCTCCCCAGTCCACCTGTTTCCGGAGAAGGCCTGCTCTGCCCGGTCCTACCCCGGAGGCATCAGGGTGGGGAGGACGGGCCCAACCCTCCCACGGGGAAGAGGACTCTCGGGTCACACGACAGGCCCTAGACTGTCCGGGAAGAAAGCGGAAGATGGAGAATGGTCAAGAGGACCTCTGGCGTGCATCAGGATTACTGCCGGTTGATGTTCTCACTCGAGCGTGCTGGGCCTCTCCTAGCCACGAGCGTGCGTGTGCCTGCTGGGGGTGAGTGTTCTCTGCTTTGGTAGAAGGCACTGTCAGGGACCCCTGAGACAGGAACCACTCTGGAAAGGCACTAGGACGTGCGGGGGAGACAGTGATGCAAGAGGAAACCATCCTGCCCACACGTGAGAGGAAGCAGCATCAGGCCTGGATGCCAGGATGCCAGCCAGGCTGGGCTGTGGTGAGGGCCAGGTGCAGGGAGGCCTGTGTCCCACTGTGCCGCCTCCAAGGCCTCCGTCCGCTGTGAGCCATGGGCATGGGGGCCGCCCACAGGGTTTCGGGGCGCACACACCAGAGCACATCCAGCAGTTAGAGGGTAGGTCAGCCTCTCCTGCGCAACCGGTGGCTGCCGTCCCACTTGCTTGGATTGTTTTCAGTGCGTCCGGGCAGCCATCCTTAGAGGAGGCGAACACAACCTTTCTCCACTGGTGCTGAGGGGAGGCCCACAGCCTAGTCTCTGTGCTTCAGGGCCACGGCTCTGGTTTTCAGGCCAGGATGCTCTCGGAATATTAAGTAAAAGCTATTTGTAAACATTTTCAGAGAAATAAATAATGTCAATTAATTTAAAATTTTTGAATTAGGGTAGCCTGGGTGGCTCAGTTGGTTGAGCGTCTGACTCTTGACCTCGGCTCAGGTCACGATCTCATGGTTTGTGGCTTTGAGGCCCGCATCGAGCCCTGGGCTGACAGCACAGACCCTGCTTGGGATTCTCTCTCTCCCCTCCCCCACTCACGCATGTGCTCTGTCTCAAAATAAAGTTAACAAAAATAAGAAATTTTTTTCACTTGTAATTAAAGCAGTGAGTAAGGCATTGTCACATTGCAAAAATACAGGGCTAAGGTTGTCTTAGTCTCCAACATCTTATTTTCTTTTTTAGTCATGTTAATTTTTAAACCCACGGGGTTGTGGGTGTGCATTTGGTGGCCCGGCTGCTCAGCCCCCCAAGCTTAGAGCTGTCACACTGTGGCCAGAGAACTTGTTGGGTGGCCTCTGAGAGCCGTTCTCCCAAGCTTCCGTGACCCCGGGCCCTGCTCTTTCAGATGTGGAATCTTAGGAAGGCCACACCATGTCCATTCCCCAGGAAGAGGGGGTGCTGATGAGATCCATGGGAGACTGACCCTATTTTGTGGTATGAGTCACCAGTGTCCTTCTGTCTCCCTTTTCCCAAAGGTGATTTTCCTCTTGTTTTCATTTGGCTTGTCTGTGTTTCTTACAATCCCCTGTGTACCCCCTTACAATCACTCCTCATTGACTACACTTTTCTGAATGATGTAAGTGGAAAAGAGCAGAGATGGGGGTCAAGACTGTGAAAGTTTCTGGGCACCATGAGCACATCAAGGAAGAGACTATCTTAATGCTGGTGTGAAATTGGTCTTTTGAAGGGCAGAGACACAGACCAGGGGGAAACAGTTTTCCTGTGAACCCACACTGGCACGACTTGGTCTGTCTTGGGAGCTGATGTTCCCACAACACGTGACTCCATGCTTCTATACATGTGTTTTCATAGGTACGTGGTGGCTTAGAATCTCCCATCACAAACAGTTCCTGTATTGATGATTCTAGCATCTTGTCTTCAAGAGCGGAGATTTCATCAAGGGACTCGGTCACCTACGCTCTCCGCAAGTGGGCGTTCCTGCCACACACCATGTCTTTGAATACGTTCCACCTTAAACTCCCCTCCACGACTCTAATTTTCCTGCTTTGTCACTGCGCGTGGGGTATACTGGAGAGCTGCTTTCTAAGTCCCATGTTCTCATGAAAAGCCCCAAATAGGAGAGCCGAGGGATTGTCCCGTGGGAGAGCGGGCCCTGCACCTGACTCGGCATGACCTTATGCAGCCACCTCTCCTGGTGGTGTTTCCTAGTCAGCAAGTGTAGGCAAAAGGAACCTTGAAACTGTGCTCAGACTTTTCTTTACGCTGCACCGGCTTCCGATTGGACCTTCCCGTCCCTACTGTGAGGGACCATCCCTCTCATCTGTTTGGGTCACCTGCGGTGCTTGACTTCCTTGGCCCCAATATCTTTCAGGAAAATGAAGCTGTTCTCGGCTGAGGCAGTGCCAGGAAATCATCCCCAAAAGAGGGTGAAGTCTGTAGTGTGGGTATTTTAGACACAAGTGTAGGTTCCTCCGTGACTTGCTGAGCCCACACCTTCCACAGAAGCCACGTGAGGATGTCGAGGCCCTGGGAGCCGACTCCCGAGCCGGTGAAGTCACCATCGCTCTCATCGTCGTTTCTGTTCCCGTGGCTTTGAAACATGCTGGATGTTGGGAGAACCCCTGGGACAGTCGTGGGCACCCTGTGGCCGTTCCAGGTGTTGGAGCCGGTTCTACCCCCGTCGCCATTCCCAAGGACACTGGGCAGTGGCCAGGGCTGGTTTGCTTTTTCGCTATACTCTGGGATTGCCATCCAGATGTGTGGACGTGGTGACCCGTGGACATCCCTGTGGGGTGGCCTTTGTGCCATTTTGTGGTCCCCTGATTGTGACAGCTCTAAAGGCTTCTTGACCTGCCATATTTTGACCGCAGCTTGTGATCTGCTTCACTATTCCCAGTGTTAAATGTAGAAAGGGGCTTTAGATGATAAATTCTGATAGTGTCTTGTGTCACCTTCGAATATGTAAGAACATGTAAACCCAGTAGTACTTCAAGTAAAGAGATGCTGTCTAAACATTTTGCCTCACTGTCTTTGACTAGCGTCCTCAGAGTCTCTGCGATGTGGGATTGTTGACTTGCTTTCCACTTCTGCTATGAGCTGAGGCTTGCAAAGTGCTTCTCCTAATCCCGCTACCTGATGAAAGAGAACCTTTTCACCATATAAATATAGAAAATTCCAAGTTTCGTACACCTACTGTTGGATTTGGGATGACTCACTGGCCCGGAGCACATTAGTTTCTGTTTTCCCTGTAAACTTGACTCTGAGCCCTACTGACAAGATGGGCCTGGCAGAGTAAGGGGAGACTGGCAAAGGCAGGGACTGGGGGTGTGGAGGAATGGGGCCTAGTGGTGTAGAGATCCCACCACGTGACCTCACGTGTCATCTTAGAAGGCACCGACGCCCTCCCACCATTCCCAGTTCTGTCTCTTCTCTTCTCTTCCCTTCCCTTCCCTTCCCTTCCCTTCCCTTCCCTTCCCTCCCTTCCCTTCTTTCCCTTCAAGCATACACAAGTTGAGAGAGAATGATTTTTAAGAACACCAGACCCTCAAGGAAAAGAGCTTGAAAGAGGAACAAAAGCCTCTCGTGGTTATGGCAGGAAGTTCGGCATGTGGCAGGACTGGATGGACAAGGTCGGTGTTGGCAGCACGTGCCGGTTCGCTGCGGGCACAGAGTTGGCGAAGTAGGGGCTCAGACTTCTTGCAGAAGAGCTTTGAGTCCATGCGGTGAAGGTGAGATCCTCCTCTGTTGACTGACCTTTCTCATGAGGTGTTCCTGCGTTTTAGAAGCACTTTTAGGATTCTCACGTGTGCCGGGGTGTGGGCAATGTGGCAGAAGGCCTTACTGGGGGGCGGTGGGGGGGCTCTGGGTGGAGGACAGAAGCCCAGAAGCATCTTGAGTGTGGGTGTTGGTGTCACTGCTGCCCCCAGTTCACCACGAGCCTAATATGAGCAGGTCTGCAGACCAGAACCAGATCAGCGACTCTCCTTCACGGCGCAGGCGAGCCTTCAGCCAGCTGGTGCCAGAACCAGATCTGGGGCTGTTCTTCAGTGGGCGGGCGAGGCTTCAGCCAGAAGGTGCTTTGCCGTTCTTCAGGCATTGATGACCTTGACAGAACAGTCTAACCTGGCCCTCTGTATAGAGTCACTTCCCGTGAGTCCGGGAGACAGCACTCACTGAGGACAGTGGGCGAGCCTCCTCTGCCATCCAGCTAGAGGGTTCAGCATGGTTGACTGCACACATCAGCCTTTGGTGGCACTTTGCGTCCTCTGTCCTGAGACACCCGGAGCTCGTCCGCTCTATTCCACGCCCCATGCAAGAGACGACGGTGTAGGGGTTGGTGTGTTACATGTTTCTCCAGGGAGGTACCTGTGTACATTCTGCAGACCTCCCTGTAGAGGTGAATTTCCCAGTTTCAGCAGTGTCTCTTATTCTGACCCAACAGATGTCTGCCTCTGCTCTGCATAGAAGGGAAGCCATCAGCTGATACGGAATTTCGGGTCTATAATTCTAACCTGTCCCTTGTAATTGCAGATGCTGCTCAGATCGGGCTCAGTGTTGCGCCAAGTGCAGAACTGCACCACTGGGTCACAGTGAGCCACGCTGAACTGTGTTCACACAGAGCAGATATTTGGGGCGTCCTAGGGGCACCGCACACCAGGTCTGGAATTTGCCTACGCTGGGGTTGGACCAAGAGTGAGCTACAGGAAACAGACAGGGACGTTTCCTGGTGTGACTGACATTCCCGGAGATATCTAGACAGGCAGAGTGGGGAGTGGAATCATCTTTGGATTCGACAAAGCTGCCTGGTTGCCTTTTGCAGTACAGACAACCCGTCACCCCCGTGTGCTTCGGACAGTGAGGGAAACAGGTAGAGGCCTTTCGTTCCTGAAACGAAGCCTGTGCCCATGGGGTTGTAGGGATTTGAAACGGAGAGAAATTCGTGGTCTGTCTGGGTCTCTAGCTCTGGGTTGGCAAAATGACACATTGGGGCAAACAATGAATCTATCAAGGAGAAGCTTGATGGCAGTACCAACAAAGCTGTCACTGCTGGCTTCTCTGCTTCTGTTGTCCTCTCAACACCTCGGGCTCTGGCCTTACTAGGCCCCGAAGCTTCCCTGAGGAGCCCTCCTTCCCGCCAGCCTGTCTGCAGCTGCCTTTCCCCGGTGTCTTCTGCCTGTGGTCCTTCACTCACCCTGGACATTACTGTATTTCCGTGGAGGCTCTCTGGGGCTGGGACCTGTCCTCCTTACGTCGTGCCTGGCCTGGCACTGTGCAGGCGCTCAGCGATATCTCATGAGTTACCAGCCGGTGCAGTGATGGTACCCAGACAGCTGACGGAAATGCCCAGGTGTCTACACCTGGTAGAGTGGGGAGACTGCCCTTACGGATGAATTTGGTGGGGTGCTGCCATGGGCTCACAGCCCCTCTCTCCGTGCCACCCTGCACCTGTAGGCAAGCTTGGCTTCCAGCTCTTCCAGATTGGACCAACTTGTCAGAAATCTAGGTGGCTCAGTCTATCATGTGTCTGACTCCTGGTTTCGGCTCAGGGCATGATCTCACGGTTCCTGGGTTCGAGCACTGCATCGGGCTGTCTGCTGTCAGTGCAGAGCCTCCTAGGGATTCTCTCTCTCTCGATATCTCTGCCCTCCTTGAAATGCTCTGTCTTTGTCTCACGCAAAATAAAAAATAAAGATAAAAAAATGAGACTCAAAAACACGTAACTCTGAAGTTATTTGTAACCTGTCCTCTCTGAGTTGGAAAGAGCCCTGAGATCCCTGGGTTAAGATTTGAGGAGAATGTGATGGAGTCTCGGAGAGCAAAACTCTGCTCAGGCAGGCACGTGTTTGCACGAGTGTGGCCTGGGCAGGTGTGGCAGCCTCCAGGCCCCAGTCTGCACTGCTGTCTGGTATCCTGCCCTTGTCTGCGGGTGAGCCAGTGAGGCGGACCTCATTCCTGCTCTCGCTCCTGGACTCGTTCCTGGCCTTGGCCCAACCCCCTGCCTGGACCATGAGACTCGGCTTCCAGACCACACCCTCCCTGGTGCTGATGCCTAGTTATACGCATGATTTTCTCAGTTGGATCAACCTGTTTTGATTAAAAAAAAAAAAAACTTGGAAAAATTGCCACTCTGCATCTCTGGCAGTACTCTTAGAAAAGCTCTCTTACAACTTCTTTCTGCTAAGTTTTGTGCTGGGGAGTCCCTTCCGCAGGCTGTCCTCCAGGGGAGCTTTGTCAGCACTTTTGAGTGGAAGCCTGGAGGCTGTGGGAGGCCAGTGTGCCTCAGGTGTCCAGGCAGCATGGACATCAGAGCAGAGCCGGGGAGGGGAGAGAGTGGCGGGGCTCCGAAGTTTGGAATAAACCTCGCCGCTCTCTCCCTTGAACTGTGCTGACAAGGGCCTCCTGATTTCCTCTTCACCCAGGCTCCTCCTGACCCAGGTATCTTGTAGGGCCCCGGAGAGACCAGGTGGAGGGGTGTCTATGCGCCGTGTCCCAGGCAGTAAGAGGGAAGGTTCAGATGCCCGCACTGGGTCACACATCTGGGCCGTCCACACTGGGGACAGAGCCTGGTGCTGGGAGGCCAGGCAGGGCCGGGGGCTGCCTGGGAGCTCGGTAGTCCATATTTTCAGCTTTGGAGGATGTGGCACATCTGGCATTTACTGAATTTGGTGGGCAGATCTCAGAAACGGGCTTATATATAAATGCTAGGTGGGGGCTGCATTCCAGAAGCTTTGTTTACAAAGTGCTGTGGTGCCCGGTGCGGCACGGAGGCTATGGGTGGCTGGTCCCACCGAGGCCAGAGTGACGGGAAGCCTAGACTCTCCTGCGTGGCAGACCCTGTATGTGGATAGAGCGGGCGTTGCAGTTGCAGTTTCTGTGTAGAGTGGTGGAGTGCATGGTGTCGCCAAGAGCGTGAGTCTGTCTCCGCCTGTCGCCGCAAATCTCTGGTCCTCATTCCTACGCCACACGGTAGGCAAGTGCCTCGCTTTACAGAGCTAGTGATTGTATCGCCATCTGTGGGTGCCAGGTGTCAGACTCGGCTGTGGATGGTCCCGGCCTCGCGGCCCTTTCCCCCTGCCCCTCAGATCACAAGCCCCACCTGGTAGGGTCTTGGGTGGCTTCGGGGATCCCTCCTCCACCAGCTTGCACACAGAGCCTGTTCCCAGGAGGAGCCCTGGTGTGGACAAAGGTGGGGGCCTGTTCCCCGAGGACCATGCCCGGGGGTGTCTGATACAGCTGCCATGCCCGGCAGCTGACACCTTTGCTCTGCGACCTGTTTCAGTCAGCTGTCGGCCACGAGTATCAGTTGAAGCTCTCCAAGCACTCGTCCCAGGTCCACTCCATCAGGGGCATTCGAGGCAAGTTTGGTGTCCAGGTGGACAGAGTTGACCAGGTGAGTGAGGCGTCATGGGAACCAGAGTGCAGGTGATGGAGCCCCTCCCTCTAGACCAGGGTATGCACTGGGCCTCTCGAGATAGCGCCTCGACTCAGGCCTGTGGGGTGGCCGTCCAGGTGCAGAGCTTCTAGAAGCCCCCCGCCCCAGTCCCTGAACCTGAGATGATTTTCCAGGTTAAGAAGTGAGAAGAGGAACACTGTTTCTTGTAGAAATCCCCCACATTGGTATCAACAGATCAGACAGACCAGGGACAGACAGCCTTCCACTGCCTAAGACTGTGCCCGTGGGGACCATTTCTAGCCAGCCTCCCTGCATGGGTATCACTGTGACCCGGTGGTGTTCAGGGCAGACATGGCAGAGTGCCGCACACGTGCCCGTTTCCAGGGCTAAGGCCCGGTGTCCTGGCGCCTCTGGGCCTCAGTCTCTCAGTCTCGGACTGAGGGTCGTGTATACCCTGTTTTACATCACAGCAGTTGGGTTTTGGAGTTAACCCTCTGTCTGCATTCAGGCTTTACTACATGTCAGCTGCGGTTCTGCGCTAACTGCCTGTAAAACGGGGCGTCGGGGATTCCTGTCTCCTAGGGCCGTGTGCGCAGATGCCCCCCCACCATGCCCGTTGTCGTTACTGATGATAGTATTGTTCTTGGAAGAGCTCTTGGAAAAGCAGGTGTGGGTGTGGCGGGAGGGGGTCGCCGAGGGTTGGCATTGTGGGGCTGAAGTCCACGAGCACAACTTGCCGTGCAGGGCCTGCGGGTGGCTACTGGTCCACCCGCACTGCCTACTGGGCGTTGCAGAATGTTTCATGGCCGAAAGTTTCCATCCCCAGAGCTTTGGGCATGACGTAGGCCTGCCCGTGGCTTAGGAAAGCAGAGGTCAAAAAATAACACGGTTTGCGGTTTCAAACCTTTCACATGCATTCTGGGATCAGATGACCTGTTTTGGAGACCTCTAAAAACGTGTTTCCCTTCTGGTGGTAATTGCACTCTGCTGTGGGCTTTGAATAGCAGGGGAAAACTGAGAAACACGTCTCTCAGAAAGGTAAGGCCTGAGGCCAGTCGAGCGGGGGGAGAGGCCAATGTCCCCGGAGGTGGTTTCCTGGCGAGTGCAGTGTCTCCTCTGGGGAAGACTGTGCTCTCCGGGTGTGTGGGTCCTGTGTCACTGCCACGGAAGCTGTCTTTCTGAGCAGTGTTCCCTGGACAGTCGGCTCTGGGGCCCGGTCAGTGAAGAGCTAACTTCCCCCCCGACAATGTAAACCCGAGCCTTTCAATTAATGATGGTTCACTTTGACTGGACACGGGTGCTCTCTAATAGGTCATTGGCTGACCTTTCAGTCGTGCCCATGTTTTAGAACCTTTTTTACCAATGAAAGAGTGTCACCTTCTCAGAGGACTTGATGTGTCTTGAGCAAGCCGGTTACTTCCGCCTCTTGCTTGTCATCAGATGAGCCAGGGCGCGGGTGCTGTGGCCAGGTGTGGGCATTTCCTGTCCCTTTGGAAAGGGATGGTAAGTGCGTAGCTTCCAAAGGGTTCCTTTCCCGAATGGGAACGCGGCTCGTTTCTGCCCCAGGAAGCAGGTGCCCATCACAGGCTTGGGGTCCTCGCTGCCCAGCGCACAAGTTGTAGGCCGAGGCCGGCTCACTGGTGTGTGACCGTGGGTGGTGTTTTCAAACGTGTGCGTCCTGTCCTGGCGACTCCTAATTCCGGAATGTTGCTGTCGTGAGTGATAGACGAGAGACCAGTCCATCGTCGGTCTCTGTCCCCGAGCCCTGTCCAGTCCCCTCAAATTACTCGAGCGACTTTGGCATCAAGTACAGCCTGAAGGCAAAGCACGTGGACAAGAGTGTCGTGGACTTCAATTTCCAGGGCATGACCGAGAAACACGAGTCACAGAAAGGTCAGCCTGTGGCAGCACGTCCTCACCGCTTGGGGCCCCCTCGTGTGGGACGCCTCCTGCGTCCCCAGAACAGGACCCGGGGAGACAGGCCCACATTACACTCACGCAGCCTTTTTACGTGAGCGTGTGAGAGCACTCCTGTCTCTTCCATGGGTTTAGGGGGATTGTCGTCCTTCGGATGGCAGCTCAGCCCCAGTCCTGTGAAGGGCCCAAGTCTCCCAAGCTACTTCCTTCTTCTCTGGACCATGGGATCCAGGCGCTATGCAGGTTTTGAAGTTAAAAATCTTGTTCTCTTGTGTCATAGACATAAGTGATTATTAAGAAGCGTAGATTTCTAGAAGAGGAATTGCCGGGTCGCAGAAGGTGGAATGTAAAATTTTGGTGGATGCTGCCAGATTGTCCCTGCAGGCCCTGCTGGTTTTCCTGTCCCTTGTTAAAATCCCTGCCAGGCATCAGTTATACACTGATGTGTGCATGCGGGGTGTGTTAGAGACGCAGTACCCTCCCGCAGAGGCTGCAGACTGTTGGCTCCTTTGCAATGTTTTATTTCGCGTGCATGTTAAAATGTTCATAAAGATTTTATCTTTTTTAAGTCATCCGTACACACGTGTGCTGCTCAAACATACAACCCCTATATCACAAGTCAATAGCTCGCACAACTGAGTCACCAGGAGTCCATGCACGTTTAAATTTTTGTGTGATTTTATTGGTTTGTTTGTTTATTTATTTATTCATTTATGTATGTATGTATGTGTGTATTCATGCATTTATTTATTTATTTATTTATTTCTAATAAGCTGGGAAACGGCAGAGAGAGGGAGAGAGAGATTTCCAAGGAGGCTCCACACTGTCAGTGCAGAGCCTGACGTGGTGCTTAAACTCGCGAGCCACGAGATCATGACTTGAGTGAAACCAGGAGTCTGATGCTTCACCAAATGAGCCACCCAGGTGCCCGTGCACATTTCAGATTTTGAAAATCATTGGCAACCGTTAACAATAGAGAGCTCACGTATTAATTAAAAACCCAGAGATCTTTAAAAGATGAATTAAACCCCACGACTGGAAACACCACCAGCTCGGCATTTCCCCAGGGAAGCTGCTGGTGCTCCCGCGGGACACTTCCTGTCACTGGCCTGCCCGTCTGTCGCGAGGCGGTGGACTTGGGCCTGGAGTGCGCATCCCCTGCCTGCTACCCGTGCCCCTCTGCCCGCCGTGCACCCTGCCGATCAGGGCCTTCTCTTGGATCTTCTTCAGTGCCGTTCAGACTCTCTCCCCGACGTGGCGTGGAGGAGTAGAAACCGCCTGTGTAAAATACACCACACTATTTCACTGCATTGTTTCTGACAATGAGTGGAAGCTGGGCTTGCTGCCTCGGTTGGCTCTACTGTTCTGTAGCAGACAGTCATCCGAAAGACACGGCAATAGCAGCATCAAAGGTCTGTAGGGCAGGAACCACACAAGCTGCCTGAACCTCTTGGGCACAGACGGCACACTGGGCTGGAGTCAAAATGAGGCTCATAAGAGAGCCCCAGTCCAGGCCACATGGAGTAAGTGGCACAAGTATGTTTTAAAGTGCCCGTGGGAAAAGGGCTGTGATGGACATGCAGCTGAACCGATTGTTGCAATTCTTCTCCTATTGGAAAGAGCAGGCCTTCGTGGACCTATTGCCCATGTTGCTTGACGACGGAAACAGCTGGAATGGACCAGCCTTATGGGGTTCCTTCATGTATTCTCTTTTGCATGGGGGCGAGGACTTTGTCAGAACTGGTCGGTGAGGTTTTTAGAGGCTCCACATCCTCCCACCCTTTGGAGGGAGGGAGAGTATCTGTTGTCTGCAAAGTCACCAAAGGCACAGGCTGACTGTCAAAAAGCTCAGGTCTTTCCTCTATTTGGGGTAATTTGACATCTGTATAGACATCCTCTGAACTCAAGGGGAGAGGGGCAGTGTCAACAGTGGACCTAGCGAGGATGACCTCAAGGGGAACGTGACCCCCTCAGAACGCTCAGCTTTAAATGTTTTCCCTGCTTGTTCCCGATTGTTAAGACCACAATTTCCTTGTGTGGGGAACCAAAGGCAGTAGTGCTGGGGAATCATTCATGATTTCAGGATTGCTTTCTGATTGGGGATAGCGTTGGCCACATTTTCCAATGTCTGTAAACTACGAATGAGTGGTTTCTGTCGTGGGGAGAGACAGTTTCCATAATGAATTTCTCAAAAGTCCGTGGCAGCGAATCCTAAGAGAGTTTCGCTTTATCCCTTACCTTTTCCCTGTGCTTCTTTGTTTCTTCAATTCCACATATGAGTGAAAGTATCGCATGGGATTTGTCTTTTTCTCACAGACTTATTTCGCTTAGCAGAATACTAACTACTTCAAACATGTCCCTGCAAATGGCAAGTATTCATTCCTTGTTTTTGCTGATATATATACACACATATATATATCACTGATATATATGTATACATATACATGGATATGGATATATGGACATATATATATGGATATATATGATTGATATATATATTCATATATATGTCTGTATATATCCATATACATGTACTTATGTATATATATCAAAATATATATCCATATGTGTATTCATTTATATCCAAACATATGTGTATACATATATTTATATATCCACATATACCCATATGTGTCTATACATATTTATATACATAAATACATACCTATACATATATATCCATGAATATATCCATGAATGTATCTACATCTCTATATGTTTATATGAATCTATAGATATATAGATATATGTAAACATATATATTTATTCATATATCAATATATATCTATTATATAGATATAAATATAGATATAGGTATAGATATAGATATAGATATAGATATAGATATAGGTATACATCCATCTATAGGACACAGATGGAGGTAGAGAATATGATGGTATGTGAAATAAGTCAATCAGAAAAAGGCAAGTACCATCCAGTAATTTTACTCATATGTTTAATTGAAGTAACAGACAAGCAAATGGAAACACTGAGAGACAGAGTGAGACAGAGAGAGAGAGAACAGACAATCAAGAAACAGACTCTTCAGATTAGAGAACAATCTGATAGTTCCATAGGGGTGGTGGGATGCACTGGGGGGTGGTGAAATCGGTGATGGTGTTTGAACGGTGTCCTTGTCATGATGAACACAGAGTGATCTATGGAATAGTAGACCCGAAAGTCATGTAACTCTTCACATTAACTACCTGGCATTAAAGGAACAAAAACAGAAAAGACACTGTGAAAAAGCAAGACAATTAAATGAGGACCTATCCACTCATTGACTCGGTGAATTACATGAGAACTCAGTTATGGCACTCTTGCCATGCCTGCCGTGGGCTAAGACTAACTTGGAGGAAGTGACAATATCTTCTAAGGCACATAGGGCTTTGACACTGCTATTGTGGTGTCTTTGGAATGACCGTCGGCTACAGGGCAGTATTCCCAACCAAGGCAGCAAGGCCAGCTTCCAGTCATTGTCAATAAATCCATGCACTGAAATTGGACGGGTGTATTTTCCACAGGCCATCCACAATATAGGCACTCTGACTCTCTCTCTCTCACTGTTTCTCCCTATACACTCTGCTTACTCTACCTGTATGTGTGGGCTTCTCTCTCATTCATTCCCTGGATTAAGAACTAGGATGATGAGAGCAAACGGTCTCTGGCTAGTCTACCTCCGGATGAAGATTTGAAGGAAACTTCCCGAGCAGCTGCCGAAACCCCTTTTGTTTCAGGGATCTTCCCTGTCTTCTCTTGCCTGACATGGACTGCCTGATTTCCCTTTTGGAAAACCAAACCAAGCCAAACAAAAAAACAAAACATGGTGTCTGCTCATCTAACTGAGCTGACACGCTTTAGAACCACGTGAAGCCTTTTCTCTGCCCTCTGTGCCTCTGTTGGCCTTCAGGCAGACACCTCACCTTTTCTGCCTTCTCTTTCCCCCTCCTCCTGTTTCTGCACCACCTGGGGTGCAGCCTGTCCTGCAAACCAGCCTGCAAACCAGCCCTGGCCACTGCCCAGTGTCCTTGGGAATGGTGACGGGGGTAGAACCGGCTCCAACACCTGGATAGGCCACAGGGTGCCCACAACTGTCCCAGGGGTTCTCCCAACATCCAGCATGTTTCAAAGCCACGGGAACAGAAACGACGATGAGAGCGATGGTGACTTCACCGGCTCGGGAGTCGGCTCCCAGGGCCTCGACATCCTCACGTGGCTTCTGTGGAAGGTGTGGGCTCAGCAAGTCACGGAGGAACCTACACTTGTGTCTAAAATACCCACACTACAGACTTCACCCTCTTTTGGGGATGATTTCCTGGCACTGCCTCAGCCGAGAACAGCTTCATTTCCCTGAAAGATATTGGGGCCGAGGAAGTCAAGCACCGCAGGTGACCCAAACAGGTCAGAGGGATAGTCCTTCACAGTAGGGACGGGAGGGTAAAAACGGGAGCTGGTGCGGCCTAAATAAAATTCTGAGCACACTTTCAGGGTTCCTTTTACCTACACTTCCTGACTAGGAAACACCACCGGGAGAGGTGGCAGCGTAAGGCCATGCCGAGTCAGGAGCAGGGCCCGCCCTCCCAGGGGACAATCCCTCGGCTCTCCTATTTGGGGCTTTTCATGAGAACACAGTACGTAGAACCCAGTTCTCCAGTATACCCCATGCTCAGTGACAAAGCAGGAAACTTAGAGTCGTGGAGGGGAGTTTAACTTTGAAGATATTCAGAGACATCGTGTGTGGCAGGAGCCCCCATTGCAGAGAGCGTAGGTGACCACGTCCCTCGGCGCAATCTCCACCATTAAAGGCAAGATGCTAGAATCATCAATACAGGAACTGTTTGTGATGGGAGATTCTAAGCCTGCACGTACCTATGCAAACACACGTATAGAAGCACGGAGTCGCGTGTTGTGGGAACATGAGCTCACAAGACAGACCAAGTCGTGCCTGTGTGGGTTCACAGGAAAGCTGTGTCCCCCCTGGTCTGTGTCTCCACCCTTCAAAAGACCAATTTCACACCAGCATTAAGATAGTCTCTTCCTTGATGTGCTCATGGTGCCCAGAAACTTTCACGGTCTTGGCCCCCATCTCTGCTCTTTTCCGCTGACATCATTCTGAAAAGTGTAGCCAATGAGGGATGAAGCCCACACAGGGGACTGTAAGAAACACAGACAACCCAAATGAAAACAAAAGGAAAATCATCTTTGGGAAAAGGGAGACAGAAGGACACTGCTGACTCATACCACAAAATCAGGTCGGTCTCCGAGAGGTCTCATCAGCATATCCATCATCCTGGGGTTTGGACACGGTTTGGCCTGCCAAAGCTTTCCACATCTAAAAGAGCAGGGCCCAGGGTCAGGGATGCCTGGGAGAACGGCTCTCAGAGGCCACCCAGCAAGCTCTCTGGCCACAGCTTGTCAGCTCTAAGCTCGGGGGGCTGGGCAGCCGGGCCAGCAAATGCCCACCCACAACCCCGTGCGGGAACGACTACATCAGACACAAAAGCAACATCATGTGGGATTTCTAATACTGCTCTCAAAGGGCATCTTAGACCATCAGAAACATTCCGGCTTCAATTCGAGTGGGAAAATGTTCTGGAAAACAAAGAGTCACCCATGCATTTAAGTCACCCATTAAGAATACGTCCCTCCGGAGGAACCTGTGAGGCTTCGTCTGTTAAGCGTCCAACTTGGGCTCAGGTCATTATCTCGCCATTCGTGAGTCCTAGGCCCCCATCGGGCTCTGTGCTATCAGTGCAGAACCCACTTCAGAGCCTCTGTCTCCCTCTCTCTCTGCCCCTCCACTGTGTGGTGCTCGCTCTCTCTCTCTCTTTCTCTGTCTCTCTTTCAAAAATAAATATTCAAAAAGAAAGGAAAGCAAGAAATCAGCAAGGAAGAAAGCAAGCAAGAAAGCAAGCAAGCAAGAAAGCAAGCTAGCAAGAAAGAATTCACGCCTTCGCTATGTCCTAACAACAGTGCTACCCAAACAGGAAGGAGCCCAACAACGTGAGGGAATGAATGTCAAATTACATGGCCTTTCTCACTTCAGAGAAACAACGGGACCCATTTTGATTTCAAGTACTTCCTGGAAGGGTAATAGTGACGTCCATAACTCGGGCTCTGACACCTCCATTGTTTCAAGTGATTTATTGGAGGGCTGCTTCAACAGCTCTCCGGGGAACTATCTGGCTCGCACAATGAATGCGGACTTTTCTCCTACTGGGTAGCTCAGAGGATGGTCTGTCCGCTCTTCCTCCAGCACATCAGAGCTGGAAGGGTCCATCTGGCACAGAGACGAGGGACAGCCGCCTCACACCCAAACAGGACAAGACTTTTCCCACGCGCAAATGCAATATCGAACTTCTAAGTGTTTCAAGAGAAGACTATGTATGAGAACCGACTCGTCTTCCACACCAGTGCTGGTAAAATTTCACCGGGGCCAGGAAGCAACTGAAAGTCTATGTGAAGTCGATCAAGCTGAAGCTCCACCCACGTGTCTGAACCGGGGACACCAGTAGGTGCTTTCTGGGGTGCCACACCTGTGCCCTTGTAGTTTGAATTCAGCCAGAACAATAGCCCGTCTGCACCCACCCCCTCCAGCTCCACTGGCTTTCAAGTCCAAATCTGGGATGGCAGCGAGGGGCAAATCAGGGCTCAGCTCTCAAGTGTCCAGGTGGGACCTCTGTCACTGTCCCCTGAACGGGCAACAGTTTGCCAGCAGGTAAGGCAGGATCCACACTGTCCCTTCTAAGCCACCACTTCAAAGCTCCACTCTGTCTAGGTGCCCCAAGACCAGCAAGAATTTCCCAGATGTAATCTGCTCTTGCCACCTTTTAGACAGCAAACAGACTCAACTCTCAGCCCTGGGAGGGGAACCCAGATAGTGTCGTCCCAGGGAGCCCGTTCACAAATGAAAGAACTTCTAACCGAAAGTTGTGTGATTTGCCCACAGTCTCTGCCTCTCCAGTCAAGTGGGTCCCACGGCCCTGAGCTGGACAGAGGCCACCCAACTGCAGGAATTCAGCCACCTGTAGTTCGGGCCAGAGGAAACGGTCACACGAATGGACAGGGGGAGCGCCTGTGCCTCCTTCCTCACATCCTGCCTGGCAGCCCTGCCCACCGTCCACAGGCTTCCTGCTCCTCAGCTCCAGAGTTCTCTTTGGAAACTACAGGCATCACTGGAAACCGGGCTGGATTTTTTCAATGTTATTTAATTAATCAATTACGTGTTTTATTTATTTATTTATTTATTTATTTATTTATTTATTTAATGTATACGTAATCTCTACACCTAACGTGGGGCGCAAACTCACGACCGTATGACCCCGAGGTCAAGAGTCAAGGCTATTCCAGCAGAGCCAGCCAGGCGCCCTCTTGATTATACCTTTCAAACAACAAAATATCCTCCCAGAGAATTTCTGTCCTGATCTGATCTTCGCACACCCAAAGGGAGAATCCCCTCCCTTTCCTTGCTCAGGGACTCACTCCTGTGTTCTCAGTGGAGGGAACACAATGGTGACAAGGGACATACCTTTCTTTTTTCTTTTTTGTTACAATTTTATTTTTTTTTATTTTTGAAAATTTACCTCCAAATTGGTTAGCATATACTGCAACAATGATTTCAGGAGTACATTCCTTAGTGCCCTTTACCCATTTAGCCCATCCCGCCCCCTCACAACCCCTCCAGTATCCCTCAGTTTGTTCTCCATATTTATGAGTCTCTTCTGTTTTGTCCCCCTCCCTGTTTTTATATGATTTTTGTTTCCCTTCCCTTATGTTCATCCCTTTTGTCTCTTGAAGTCCTCATATGAGTGAAATCATATGATTTTTGTCTTTCTCTGACTAATTTCACTTAGCATAATATCCTCCAGTTCCATGCACCTAGCTGCAAATGGCAAGATTTCATTCATTTTAATAAGGCACAGACCTTTCTTCCTGGCGGAAGGTGAGAGGCTGCTCACAGGTCTCTCTCTGAAACCCAGCGATCCGCTGAGGAAATCCCAGGCATCTGGAGGGATCCGTGGGTAACACGATGAAGAGTAAAAACGTCAGGAGGACGTCTGCCGCCAGGGCAAGTCGTCAGGCGTGCAGACCTTTTCAGGACTCCAGGACATCCTCCCACACGTCACACGGCTTTGTGAAGAAATCCGAAGGAGGGAAGGCGGAAGTGTATTTGACTAACCAAATAGCTCAGCCGGTTTTCAGACACATTGAGAAAATAACACGTTTCCAAAGATTTGTAGCTGCATAAAGTTTTCTCTTCCTGCAAACAGAAGTCATTGCTGCAACCTGCCAGCATACATCTCCTCATGGCCTCCAGTCTTTGTTCCTTGTAAATGAGGACTTTGCTACAAGTGATAAAATTATATTACTGTGAGTTAAACACATACTCACACACGCAAACACACACACACACACACACACACACACACGCACACACACACACAAAAGGGCCACCAGGGTGGCGCAGTAGGTTAAGCGTCTGACTTCGACTCAGGTCATGATCTCGAGGTGTGTGGATTCGAGCCCTTCGTCCAGCTCTGTGCTGTAAGCTAGGAGCCTGGAGCCTGCTTCTGATTCTGTGTCTCCCTGTCTCTCTGCTCCTCCCCTGCTCACCCTGTCTTCCTCTCTCAAAAAGGAACAAACATTAATCAATCAATCAATCAATCAATAATTACATAACCCAAGGAAACCTCTCTGAAGGGACCGTGTTGCAGCTGGGAGACAAACACAGCACAGGGAATGCTGTCTGCATGAAAAGCAGGGAGCTTCTGGGAGCAAAGGGAGAAGCCGGCTGCAATTCTAATGAACAGTAATGGTTACTGCCCAGAGATCAAGACACCAATCCGTCAAGCCACCGACTCCCCGCCAACTCCCAGAAATGATACAGCAGCCTCGACAGGCACCCCACGGTTAGACGTTACAGAGCAGAGAAACAAAGTGCCCTCTTTCCCTAGAAACAAGCCAGTCTCAAGCATAAGCCACTTATATCCATGAGCCACTCTGTCACACACAAGAACCACAGGGTCCCCGGCATCCCATCTACACATCCATTTCGACAAACACATCACTGACGCTGACCCAGGCTCAAGGGGAGGCCTTAGACTCCACCTCTCAAAGGGAGTAGTAGCGAAGCACCTACCTCCCATCGCGATGAGGATGTCATCCTAGGCCACCTTTCAGCAAGTCTACGATGTCACCGCTTGTAGGACGCATCCTGATGTCACAGGAATCAAAAGGTGAAAGCAGGGTCAAGATGCAATCGGCACTTGCACGCTGGTTTGTGATGGGAGAAGGGTCTCCGCTGCCGGTGCAGCTCAAAGTTTGAACCCGGGCTACTTTACGTTCCAAAGGGAGGGCCAGGGAGCAGTCGTTCCAGGCTGAGACCATCTATCGCACGGAGGGGATCCCTAAACAACCACTAACGTTTTCTATTCTAGAAACTTCTGCACAAATGCCAAAGGAAGATGTACAGTAAACCCTCATGAATGCATCACCCACCTTCCACCAGTATCAAACCCCATGGTCACTTAATCATTGATGCATGCCCTGACCTAACCCAGGGCGTCGAATTCCCAGAGGGTGGGTGAGTGCACGTGTAAATACCGGGACATACGGTAGCACCGTGAGCCCTTTGTGTTGTCCTCCTTGCAATCCACGTGGCTGAGCAATACATATCACTTTCTTACCTGGATGCCACTGGGTAAATCTGAAATGGATTTGCCAGGGCTCACACTGGCCACAAATGACTTTCTAGGGAAGCAAGGGGAGGAAATGGTTAGAATAGTATCACATGGGGTAGGGAGGGGAGTAAAAACCAAGGTGGGGGCAACCACAGTTTCTCTTGAAATAATGAGTGTGGTGGCACTTTGGGCAAAACGTTAAAAACAGGGGCCCCTGGGTGGCTCAGCTAGTTGAGTGTCCAACTTCCGTTCAGGTCATAATCTTACCATTGGTGACTTCAAGCCCTGCGTCAGGCTCTGTACTGAAAGCCAAGAGCATGGAGCCTTTTTTTGGATTCTGTATCTCCCTCTATCTCTGCCCCTCACCCAGTCACATTCTGTGTGTGTGTGTCTCTCTCTCCCTCTCAAAAATAAACAAACATTAAAACATTTGAAAAAGTAAAAAAAACAGGGTCACTCAGCTGCCACTCAGGGGAGTATAGAACTCTTGTAGGAGGGTCATGGATCTGTGCAGACGTTGCTTAAAATCTTAAAAAATAAATCGAAATTAGGGGCACCGGGGTGGCTCAGTCTGTGTAGCTTCTGACTCTTGATTTCAGCTCACATCATGACCTTTCTGTTGGTGAGAGTTGTGTCCCATGTCGGGTTTGTGCTGACAGTGAGGAACCTGCTTGGGATTCTCTCTCCCTCTGTCTCTGCCCCTCCTCCTCTCTCTCTCTCTGTCCCTGTCAAAATGAACACAACTGTTACAAAATTTAAAAGGTAACATAAAAAAGAAAATAAGGTGTTGGAGATGAGGACATCCTCAACCCTCTATTTGTGCAATGTGACAATCCCTTAGTCACTGCTTTAATTACAAGTTGAATTTTTTTATTTTTTATTTTCTTTTACGTTCATTTTGAGAGCAGGCACTTGCGTGAGCGGGGGAGGGAGAGAGAGAATGCCAAGCAGGGTCCGTGCTGTCAGCGCAGAGACCGATGCCATGCTCAAACCGCACAAACCGTGAGATTATGACCTGAGCCGAGGTCAAGAGGCAGACGCTCAACCAACTGAGCCACACCGGCACCCCTAGTTAATGATTTTTAAAGCAATTTCCATTATTTTGTTCTCATTATAAGTTTAAAAATAGCTTTCACTTAATTTTCCGAGAGCATCCTGGCCTGGAAACCAGAGCCATGGCGCTGAGGCCTGGAGGCTAGGCTGCGGGCCGCCCCTCAGCGCCAGGGGAGAAAGGTTCTGTTCGCCTCCTCTGAGGATGGCTGGCCGGACACACCAAAGACACTCCAAGCCAGTGGGACGGTGGCCACCGGTTGCACAGGAGAGGCCAACGTACCCTCTAACCGCTGGATGTGCCCCGGTGCGTGTCCCCGAAACCCTGTGTGCAGCCTCTCCGTGGCGGGGAGGGAAGGGACCGTCCCAGAGTCGCCTGAGCGACAGGGATCTTGTGCCAGAGCCTCACGAGTTGGCCTGGTGGTGGCTGCCAGCCCCCGGTGCGGGCAGACCCTCCCGCCTGCCACACTGGCTGGTGTAAGACTCAGCACTGGGTCTGAGCTTCGGGAGAAGCAGCCTAGTGGGTCCCAGGGGCTGAGACGATGGGGAAGGATGCAGCCCTGGGCACTTCTTGGGACCTTGAGAGGACAGCAGCAGGACAGGAAAGCCCACACAGAGGATGGAAGCGGAGCGGAGACTGGGTGGAAAGCACGCGCCTGCACACACATGCGCACACGCACACACTCCAGTCTCCTGGGGTCCTGGAGGAAGAGCAGCCCCAGCCGGCCCTGACCGTGGAAGAGTCGCCCTGCCCTGTTGGCCTATCGCCTGGGCCCCCGGCTGCACTGATTCCGGGGCCGCTACCCTAGGGTCTGGGCACTTGGCCCTCCTGTGGAGGACACCCCTGTCCTGAACTTCCACTTCCAGCTGTGGTATTCTATCAGCTGGTTTCCACACTACTACTTCCACGGGGCAGAAGTGCCTTCATGGCCCCGAGCACCAGAGAAAACCACGGCAGCCACTTCTCAAGTCAATGGCAGCTTATGCTCACGAGTCTTTATTGGCAGTGGGAAACGCTCCACTACTGCCTTGAAAGCCAGCAATAAATAATACCGTGATAAAAATAGTTCAAAGTAGACGGTGCCTACTCTGTCATACAATCAGGAAGTTCACAAAAGATTAATAGAAAAACACAGGGAAACTGTCAAACGTCCAATGAGAAGCAGAAACGACATGTAAAGAGACATGTCGTTTCTATCTCTGTCCCAGCTGCATAAGAAATAAGGCACCATGATCTGAGCACATTCCTTGGTGGCTTTTCTATATGCCACCTCAAAATGATAAGTTACGTTGGCTACTGGTATAACCTGAAATGGCTGTCTCCTCAAAATCTACACGTGGAGATGGGGCGCCTGGGTGGCTCAGTCACTGAAGCGTCCGACTTCAGCTCAGGTCATGATCTCACAGTTCGTGAGTTCGAGCCCCACGTCGGGCCCCGTGCTGACAGACAGCTCAGAGCCTGGAGCCTGCTTCGGATTCTGTGTCTTCTCCTGTCTCTGCAGCATCCATGCTCATGCTCTGTCTCTCTCTCTGTCTTTCAATAATAAAGAAACGTAAAAAAATTAAATAAAATCTACAAATGGAGAATGAGGTCCACTCCTTAAACTTGTTTACAAACAAATCTGAACAGCTGGTTTCCGTAAGAACAATAAGGCCTTTATTAGAGTTGCACTACATTGTTTCCAGGACCTTGCATCTTGCTCTGTGCCGAGCACCCAGCGCCCTGGCCCGAGGTGGGAGACCAGCGCACCCTGATCGGTCCTCTGAGAGTTCTGCTGCCAGGGGTCTGAGTTTCGGGTTGGGGGTGAGAAGGGGGCGGGCAGGGTTTCGGGGAAGAGGTGGCCAGGTTGCCCCACCCCGGCTCTCTGGGGCCTCAGCTCCCAGGTTGTGCGGGTCACTCCAGGCAAACTGCCCAGGCGCCCAGGGACCAGGCTCAGAAACAGCATACCGGCCCTGGGAGATTTTCACAGTGTTTCAATCAGCTTTCCACTCCAAGTTTCTTTAGCTGATGGCTAACACCAGATATTTTTAATGTGTCCACACTGCAAAGAAAGCATTTCTTGCTAGAAAAAGTGTAGTTAAGGTCAGTCATTAAAATACAACGACAATTGCTGCAAATTAAGTCTGATTATATCAAAACCATGGTTGTAGAGCTAAGGGACATTCGTAAAGGATAATGCAGGCTGTGTCGCGGTGATTTTACAAACGTGGTAAAATCCTTTTCTCTGTCAGGGTTTCTTAACAAACAATTACACAATGATAATTACAATACACGCACAGGTTATAAAAGCCCTGTATTTGTCGTAGGATTTATACCTACAACCGTGATAGTACATACACTTGAAAGACTAAACTGAGATATAAGAACATCAATTGATTCCAAAGGGTATTTATAGCCCGGATATACATGAAAGTAAGGAACTCTCTATAGGGAGTGACAAATTTACAGAAATGTACGAAACATTAAATGCTAAATGAGTTTCTCTATCTCATTCACGAATTTTGCAGTAATTAAATACTGTAATACAATATCTCAGGGTCCATATAACAAGGATTAACAGATGAAAGATCTGGTTGAATTTTCAAATGTAGTCACCGCTGGGCTCTGCGTGCTGCAAGACCATCGGTAGAAGCAGTGTGGGTAAACTGCAAGATAAAGGAAAGAATCAGTCTTAAGACATCAGCCCGAGAAGCACCTTCCAGGGCCCCAGGTGGGGCCTAGCGCGTGCCCCCCCTCCCCAAAGACCTTCCTGGCTGAAGAGATTTGAGAATCTAGAGAAAATATGAAGCATTCTGCATTACCAATGAGAATTATTCGACTGAGTTCATACTGGCTTAAGACTGAAAGTTACCAAATTAAAAAAAAAAACAAGATGAAGGAATCAATCAACTATTCTTTTTTTTTTTTCAGGATTTTAAGTAATCTCCACTCCAAAATGGGGCTCAAACTCACTACCCTAAGTTCAAGGGTCATAGGCTCCACCTGGCCTCCAGCCAGGAGCTCCCAACAATCAAACACTGTGGCTGAGACAGGAAAACAGGATGAGAGCAGAACAAAGCCCACCCCTCGAGGCCCTCAGAGCAGGGAGAAGAGGGCTGGGCTCCGGGGCCCACACCCGAAATCTCCATGTTCAAACTCAGCCCCTCAGAGGGCAATGTGCTTCCGCTTTTAAAAGCTAATCTCTCAACTGAGAGGCCACCAGCGTCACTCACGTGAGGACTAGAATCCTCTTGGGCCTGGTTCATTCAAGAAGGTGTGCGTAAAACAAGCCAGCCAGGGCCTGCTGACCTAGGAGCTCCACCAGACCAGGCAGAGGCCAGTGCCACTTGCTCCCGAACGACCGGGAAGGTCAGCTCAGACCTGGAAAATCTCCTACTGCTCCGACAGCAATCCTGCCTGCCTCCCACAAAAGACACTAGCAGACACTGAAGCCAAATTTCTTTTTTTACGAAAAGAGTGGAAATACAGTTTTCTCCGGAAAAACTGAGAACACACCAACACACAAACACCAGAATCGTCTTAGCAGGTGTAGAGAAGCTCGTGTGTGTGTGTGTGTGTGTGTGTGTGTGTATGTGTATGTGTGTGTGAGTCTGTCTATGTGCATCTGCGTGTCTGTGTATTTCTGAAAGTCCCTAAGTGAGCCTGGTGCGGCCGTCCTGGCTCACGTGGACATTGCGCAGACAGGACACAGGGTGTCCGACTGTGGCCTGCATGGACGGTGCCCTCTACTCACCAACAGGAGGCGTCGGCAGGATTAAGACATGACTGGCTGAATCCAGCCTCTGTGGTGCAGATACCATGCCTGCTCCAAGCAACACAAGGGGCAGCGTGCAAATGCAGCATGCGGTTAGTCTTCAAATAGCACATGAGGGCACAAATACAGCCACACACATTCTAAACCACAGCAGCAACCACTGAGGGCTCCCGGGGCACTTCTGAGTGGGGTTCTCTCCACCCGCAAGCAGCCGGGGGAGTCCCCGGGAGTTCACTCTCAAATAGCAACGGGGCAGTAGAGGCCATGAAAACACTTTCGCCGTGTCCATCTGCCATCTTGTGAAAGAGGGGCCAGGGCTGCCCATCACATACGTAGCTCTGCAAGTGTCTCTCTGAGGCTGGTCCAACGCTCTGAGGACACCCACGATGCCTAGTTGTAGTAGTTGAGAGAATACGCTCATATTCCATCAGATAGAAAAGTTAAAAAAAATCTCTTTCACTGTGACACTTTGATAAGCAGAAGTGAGGAGTAACCTTAGATCATTTGAGCCTGAGCATGCCACAGCACCTGAACGCCTAGTTACATATTCAGTCGGCCATTCTCCATCAGTGTTCACATTCCAACCCAAGAGCCTCCCATACCTCCGCCAAGAGGCTGGGGCAGAGCAGCACGTCACATACAGACCGGCAGCATCTTCTTTGGCTGCATAGAGGACAGAGAGGAAGTGACCCAGAAGTCTGCAGGGAGAGTCTCTGCTGACCCAGCCGGTAAGTCAAGAGCGTCTGGATCTACACTGCTATCTCCAAGAAGGTGCCCTCCTAAAGCTTCTATCATCATCCTGGGAAATTACAGGACACATTGTGAAATAAAAACCAAAAATATATACCAAGGTTACCAGCCCTTTAAAATGACCTCACTCTGCAAGTGTGTTTACAGCTGTTTACCCCCATTCCGGACAGCCATTGGGGGCCCCCTGCCCAGACGGCTGCCCCAGGCGGCAAAGGGCGGCAGGGCCATATTTGTGCCAGGACCCTGACCGGGCACAAGTCAGGACAGTCCTGGGCTGACTGGACCTGCCGCACTGTCTTTGTGCAATCACCTTCCTGCTATAGAAGATACTACCTTTGGGTTTTCCAAACAGTCTTTAAGCTGCGGACAGTGCTACACGCTAGGACAGTCCCACCGCACCCTTTCACGTGTCCTATTCTCGTCACACTCGAGTGTTCTTATGGCAATGAAGACAGTCTTAAGTAGTGGTGTGGGACTAAATCAGTCCTGGTGTTGTAGAAGGAGAAATCAACACTTTGTGTCTTTTTAAATAAACGACTGTAACCTTCCCCCAGAGCACAGGGCCCTGGACTGCAGAGAGACCTCCGGCCGCCCCCAGACACAACTTACAGGCTCTATTGCCAGGCTGCCGTCAACGTGTTATGATGTGAAAAATATTTCTCAAGACTATCAAAAGTCAAATACCAAAAGGAAAGAAACCAAACTCCTCACCTCTGTTAAAATATTGGTTTCTCAATAGCTCATTGGTTTGGTTTTTTTTTTTAAGTTTTTGCAGGTACATTTATTTATTTTTGAGAGAGACAGAAACAGTATGAGTTGTGGAAGGGCAGAGAGCTAGGGAGAGAGAGAATCCCAAGCAGAATCCCCATTGTCACCGCTGAGCCCAATGGGAGGCTCAAACTCACGAAGTGTGAGATCATGACCTGAGCTGAAAGCAAGACTCAGACACTGAAATGATTGAGCTACCAGGCGCCCCTGTTTGTTAGATTTTCAGAGAGAGAGGGAGAGAGAGAGAGAGAGAGAGAGAGAGAGAGAGAGAACGATTGTGTGTGAGTGAGAGAGGGGCAGATAGAAAGGGTGACAGAGGACCCAAAGCAGGCTCCACGCAGACAGCAGCCAGCCCAATGCTGGCCTCAGACTCACAAGCAGTGTGATCATGACCTGAGCCAAAGTCAGACACTTAACCAACTGAGCCACACAGGCGCCCCAAAGCTCATTTGTTAATAAATTAAGAGCTAAGCTTAACTTGTAAGGTAAAATTATCTCCACATTTGGGAGAGTAGTCTGGTACATGATTCCTACAAACATAATAATCTACGTTCCTTTTTCTTTTTTTTTTTTTTTAAGATTTTACTTTTAAGAAATCTCTACCCCCAACACAGGGCTCAAAGTCACAACCCAGAGATTATGAGTCACGCTGTCCTCCGACTCAGCCAGCTAGGCACCCCCAAATATAATACTTAACAGTTAACGCAAATTTAGATATCATTAGGCTGAAAACTTATTTCACCGACCCTTTGGTCAGTCCCCATGACCAAAAGGTGCTTCAACTACCATTGCAAGATAGCACGAGCGTGAAATCACGAGCCAACACCCCAAAAGTTATGTCAATCTAAAGGATGACAACATATTGCAATTGCGTCGAAACCAAGACTTCAAACTCAAAACAATACCCATTGAATCCTGTCTATTTTCTTTTTTTTTTAATTTTTTTAACATTTATTTATTTTTGAGACAGAGAGAGACCGAGCATGAATGGGGGAGGGTCAGAGAGAGAGGGAGACACAGAATCCGAAACAGGCTCCAGGCTCTGAGCTGTCAGCACAGAGCCCGATGTGGGGCTTGAACTCACGGACCACGAGATCATGACCTGAGCTGAAAGCAAGACTCAGACACTGAAATGATTGAGCTACCAGGCACCTCTGTTTGTTAGATTTTCAGAGAAAGAGGGAGAGAGAGAGAGAGAGAGAGAGAGAGAGAGAGAACGATTGTGTGTGAGTGAGAGAGGGGCAGATAGAAAGTGGAACGGAGGACCCAAAGCAGGCTCCACGCAGACAGCAGCCAGCCCAATGCTGGCCTCAGACTCACAAGCAGTGTGATCATGACATGAGCCGAAGTCAGACACTTAACCAACTGAAAAACACAGGCGCCCCAAAGCTCATTTGTTAATAAGTTAAGAGCAAAGCTTAACATGTAAGGTAAAATTATCTCCACATTTGGAAGAGTAGTCTGGTACATGATTCCTACAAACATAATAATCTACGTTCCTTTTTTTTTTTTTTTTTTTAAGATTTTACTTTTAAGAAATCTCTACCCCCAACACAGGGCTCAAAGTCACAACCCAGAGATTATGAGTCACGCTGTCCTCCGACTCAGCCAGCTAGGCACCCCCAAATATAATACTTAACAGTTAACGCAAATTTAGATATCATTAGGCTGAAAACTTATTTCACCGACCCTTTGGTCAGTCCCCATGACCAAAAGGTGCTTCAACTACCATTGCAAGATAGCACGAGCCTGAAATCACGAGCCAACACCCCAAAAGTTATGTCAATCTAAAGGATGACAACATATTGCAATTGCGTCGAAACCAAGACTTCAAACTCAAAACAATACCCATTGAATCTTAACAGTCTATTTTCTTTTTTTTTTAATTTTTTTTAACATTTATTTATTTTTGAGACAGAGAGAGACCGAGCATGAATGGGGGAGGGTCAGAGAGAGAGGGAGACACAGAATCCGAAACAGGCTCCAGGCTCTGAGCTGTCAGCACAGAGCCCGATGTGGGGCTTGAACTCACGGACCACGAGATCATGACCTGAGCTGAAGTCGGACTCTTAACCGACTGAACAACCCAGGCGCCCCCTAACAGTGTATTTTCAAGAAGAGATGTTAATGTGGAGTCCATTAATGGGCTTGATTTACTTATCTTTGAGAGGGAGAGAGACAGCATGAGCAGGGGAGGGGCAGAGAGAGATGGAGAGAGAGAATCCCAAGCAGACTCCACGTCGTCGGCACGGAGCCCGACTTGGGGCTCGACGCCACCAACTATGACATCATGACCTGAGCCCAAAGCAAGGGTCGAGCGCCGAATCATCTGAGCCCCCCAGGAAGCCCACAGGAACGGGCCTTTGGGGAGAGGGGTCCAGGCTCTCCGGGAAATTAGACAAGGGTGCCGTGGAGGGGGATTTGCAGTGGGGACACTGAGGGCATTCCCAAAGGCGTTCAGTGTTCTGTAGAAGGATCAAAAGATTCCTGATTCTCCACTGAGCCCATGAGTCAAACAGAATTCCACAGGGAAATCAGAAACAGAAGCCATGAAACTTCCACGTGGCACACGAAGGAAGAGTGTTTCTCTCTCCACATAAGAGCTAAATGCACGCCAGTCTCACGAGCCTGTGAGGGGAAGGGACAGGCAGAGCTCAGGCAGGAGGAGGCAGCACCAAGGACTCCGTGCCGCACAGCACAGACGGGGCTTGGGGACAGAGGACTAGCTGTGCGGTGAAGCTACGCGCTGCCTTGCTCCAATACGGGTTGCAGGGTCTCCAGCAGGAGAGCAGTGGGTTCTGGGTCGGGATCTGCACCAGAAGCGCCAGGGCGGTGACATCGAAGGTCCCATCTGAGGCCGTCAACGTGCCGTGAACTCCACTGTCTACGCGATTGTTGGCATCCTCTTTAAGGCCAATCGATAGGACCCAGCGAATCACTGGGTCCTTCCTCCAAACCAGCACCTCTGCCGACAGTAAACACCCATGGCCACGGTGGCTGCCGAAAGCTCTCTCCATCACATCCACACCCTGTAATGCTGGACAAGGATCTCCGCTGTGTGCCCCAAGCCTATGCTTCAGCTGCACACTCCGGGTGTTCTGGAAAACCTTCCTCCCGTCAGACAACACTGTTGGCCCCGTGCCTGCGCACCTTGTCACTTCAACACAAACGTCTCAGTTCTAATCGCAAAGCCCGCTTTGTGGACTCAGTTGAAAGTCAGAGAGACCTGAAAAGACTCCCCAGCATATTAAGAGACTGTGACGGGACACCTCACGTTCATGCAAAGTAACAAAGGATGCATTTGCTTTAGGAGACATCGAAAAATCACCAGATGATTCACTAGTTACTTCTGGTGAAAGACTGCTTCTGTCAACTGTGAAGAGATTGAAAAGGAAGTACACACTACAGGAAACACATTCACCCAGTTCATTTCCAAGGTCTTTCACTAGGTAAAATAACAGTTGTTCAAACACATGGACACGCTTCAAACACTTACAGATCGTTACCACGTTTCTCTGTTACATACCTTATAATTAAATTATGTATATACACAACGTGTATCACAAAGGTTGGCTTCTGGCTTTTCTTGTGATTCACAATAACTCAATCACAGCTAGGCTATCCTTCAACTGGGCCATCCCCGCTGCCCCTTTTTTTCAAGTTTTTTTTTATTTTTGAGAGAGACACAGACAGAGACAGAGACAGAGACAGAGACACAGCAAGAAAGTGGGGGAGTGGCAGACGAAGGGAGGGAGGGACAGAATCCCACCTAGGCTCCACACTGTCAGCGCAGAAGACGACAAAGGGCTCGAACCCACGGACCGTGACATCATGACCTGAGCTGAAGTCGGAGCCTTAACCGGACGAGCCCTCCAGACGCCCCTCGCTTCTGGATTTTCAATCGGCCCCCAGCACCGAACTCTGCGCTGAGGAACCAGAGTTACAAGCCCACATCCTGGAGGCATGGAAGACTCGTCTGCCTTTTGTGGTCAGTTACTTCCTTCCTCAGCTTTCAGACGCCCAATTCCTTGCTGTGGCTGCGCCCCTCCCGGTTCCAGAACTCTGCCTCCTCCGTGTGGAAAGATGGACGAGCACTGTGACCGCCAGGGACCAGGCCTACTGAGCAGGGTCCTGATTTCCCTCAAGGATTCAATTCTCGACACCACACAAGATTTTCCAATCACCTGCTCCAATGGAAACCTCAGGTGAGTGCTTCCCAGCCTTACAGTTAGAGCCCACTCAAAGGCATTGAGAAATCTGCTGAATTCTGCAGGGAGTAGGCACACGTATGAGGTCTCCTAACCTGTGCCTGACAACACGCATCTCACAGTTAGGACGTAAACAAAGCAGTAACAAGAATCGTGCCATCAAATACGACGTGACCACGGACGTGACTGAGACTCATTCTCCTGAGGCGGACATTGTCAACACTAGGCACCTTCCGTGGAGCCTTCTGGGGCTCTACCTCACCGCCACCTCCCTGAGAACTTCACTCCTCATAGCCCACTGTACCCAGAAGCCTTACCAGAAAGTGTCGGTTAACACATATTTTACAAGTGACGTGTATATGCTGTATTCCTTCATAAAACAAGGTAAATGTGATTAAGAAAACCATAAAGAAGAGAAAATACATTTACAATACTCTACTGGATGGCAACACATAACTTGCATATAAGTGGACCTGATCTTCAAACCCTGGCTGTTCAAGGGTCAACCGTATGTTTCTGGGACTGGCCATGCATGTCCACAGAGACCACAGTATGATCCGCTCTCAGACACTGCGTTATACTTACGGTAACACAGAACCCAAGTCAGCGATTTGAACATCTCAGCCCCGGAGAAAGGCACCTACACACACTCTGTGAAACTGCATCAAATGCTGGGGCAAACAACTCACTAAACGCTGTCCTCATATGACCAAGTACTTAAACCATACCTCCTGAAGATGACAAAATAAACGTAGGAAACACAGTGAAATGTTTTGGCCAATTTTGTGACCTCTGGACTTACAAGACATACACATGTCTGAGAGCAGTGGGTGTGAGAGTCAGAGGGCACTACCACGAATCTTAACGTTTTCATTACAGAAAGTATAAGGATGTGGAAGAAAACACACTGGCGACATCTAAGGGACCGAATTTTCCCAGCATGGTTCCAGGAGCAAAAGGCCCTGGAGGCCTTTTTATGTCCGTGGAGGCCATAATACTGCTCTGCCGCTATAGAGTCTATTGAACAAACGAACAGCTACTGCTTTCAAAACAGGTACAGCTGAAAAGTGCTCAGCAAGGTGACAAGAAACACAACGCTTATTTTTTAAAGTTTTTGGTGTTTTTCAGCTTGTCCGCCCAATTTGCTGAGTCCCAGGGCACGCTGGGAAGGGTTTTCAATTCAGTGGCTGCAATTCAGTGGCTGTGGGGAAGCAGAGTGATGAAATGGGAGGTGGGGGTGTCCACAGCCACGTGAGGTCTCCCGACACGGGGAGGGGTCTGCAGGCAGAGAGACCACGGATCTAGAGGAATGAGGCCAGTAAGACCACCCACACGCTGGAAACACGCAGGGGACACCAACCTGGTCATGCAGGCTCGTCGCTAGTGTGGCTGGGGTGGACCTTTTGTCTTCTGGCGAGCAACCAGCGGATGGATTTGGTGATGCCCTTCTTCTTGGGGGCGTTGTTCAGTGAGTCCTGGCAATTTTTAGTGTTGCTGTCGTTGCTCGAGGGGCCATCCTGAGAGCCCGAGGATCTGGGGGACGCACAGGAGAGCATCTTCCACGCGTGCTCGTCACACGACACACCGCCCCGCGTGATTAGAAGCACAATCCCCCAGCTTCTAGGGAGGGCTGCGCCCTGGGAGCTGACACTCTCTCCCTCCCAAGTATATCTGGAGTCCAAGCGCCCTGGGTTGAGAACGCTCAGCACCCCTCCCTGGCCGTGACCCGGGAGCACGGAGGACATGCACACCTGAGCCACCCCAGGACGTGGTGTGAGTAACAGAGAGGCTGCTGGAGCTGCCTGGTGGGGGTGGGGGGAAGAGAGCATGGCTCCTGACAGCCCCACAGGGCACAGTGCGGCCCAGGGGAGGAGCCCTAGGGAGCATGTCACCCAGGACCCACCGGGAGGAAAAGGGAGGTCTCAGGACGGCTGGTGCGTAGGATCTGAGCAAACGAGGCTGCCCTACAGCCACCAGCATCACAAGACTCTGGTCTTTCCCACCTGCCTTTTGCTCTGCCGGCCACACCCAGGGCACCCAGGCAGGTATCCCAAGAACGCCGTGCACGTAAACTCAGTTCATTGGCCTTTCCTTGGAATCGCTGTTCCGACCCTTTCTCCCCCATGTAGAGATCAAAGGTTTCTCAGAGCTGAAAACCAGCGCACAGGCATGTCTCCTACGATGCCTGTGCCCCTTACTTTGTGGCGTCCCTGATGTCCTCGTGGCTGGCCTTGTGCAGTGCCCCTTGCTGCAGCCTGTCCAAGCTCAGGGACCTCTGGGAAGAAGGAGCTGATGGTACACATCGTGTCCTTGCCACCCTGTCTTGTGACTCCTCCTCCAAAGGCAGCAACTGTGGGGTGCAGAGGAGAGTGACATGAGTTCACCGTGCACCCAGACAGAGGAGCACACAGCCCTGAAATCACAGCCAGCAACTCATTTGAAAAGCTATGAGCTGTGCTTTGTGCAGCGTCCAAAACGCCTTCCTAGGATCGGCCTAACGCCAGGCGAAAGGGTGGATTCGCGTCCGGGCAGTGGGCCCACTGAGACCCCCAGCCCATCTGCACCGAGGGGTGTACCCTCCCCAGGACCTCGCCCCACCAGGAGCCCGGCCACCGAAGGTAGAGGCGGAGACCCAAACCATGTCACCGTACACCACGGCCAGCTGAGAAGGAAGGTGTTTGTTTCCTGACGCCATTCAGGGCAAACCCTGGCGAGCACGGAGCCCTCCCACGCACGATGGTCCAAAGCTCTTTGTTTGGGGGAAGTGGAGGGAGCTTGTGGCCTAATCCACTGTCACTTCTGGTAGCGATGCAAGGCTGGAATCTACGGGGACGTGTGTAAAGTGACAAGGCACCCAACCCCCTGACCCCACACTCGGGTCTGACTTCTGCTTCTCGGGGACATTTCGGTTGATGTTACAAACTGACGGACTCATCTGCAGCTTACAGACAGTCTGCTCGACACGGTGGAGACACAGTGTCCCTTGGCTGCCGTCACGACAAATGAACCCCTTCAGACTCCATTTTTCCTTCTGTGACAGGCTGTGGGTCTGCGGCTATGTGGCTGTGGGCCCTGGAAAGGACCGTGGGGCCACGGACCCACCAGCGTTATGACCCTTGACAGGTCCTGGTGGTGAGGCAGGGCCGGATCTCATGAGACACACGTGTAGGACTGGCGAGACAGGCACAGCCAACTGGGTTCGTACCAGGACCTCCGAAGCTGCGTGGGGCTCGGGACACCCATGGCGGTCAGCACCAAGCGGAGCTGAGCTCAGGGAAGACACAAGCTTAACCAACAGCTCCAGAACACCTGCCTCCTCTCCTGATTTCCTGACAATCATCAGACAACAAAAGGCTACCTTAACAGGCTACAAATTATCCACATAAAACCAAACAGGGTCAGACTCAGTCAACACAAGTAGATTTCATACCCAGGTGGAAGCAAAGATATGGAGAAGACAAACACCAAAAGGGAACAGGACAGGGAGCCACACCAGCGACCAGGCTATGAGGTGAGCAGAGACGGAGGGTTCTGGGAGCACACCCTCCCCTGTGTCACAGCGCAGTCCACGCACAGGCCCCCGCCCAGCACTGGGTCCTGCCAGACTTGTGCCTATGGGCCATTTCAGTCTCAACCAAAACGGGAGGCTCCCGCGAGGCTGGGAAGTGCAACGCCCGTGCTGGCCCTGTCCGCATGGACCTGACACCCACTGCCCGTACACCTAGACTTCATCCCCCAAAACCTCCAAAGAGCCCTCCAAGTAGCCATCAGTGAGCTGCGGGAGCAGGCCGTCCTGCCTGGGTGTTCATCACACGACCCTCTGTTCCTTGAGAAAGTCTTGCTACAGAGGAAAAGGCAGCACGAGCCAGCAGAATGCAGGGCGTGCTCTGTGCCCCGGCGCCGGTGTGAGCTCCTGTTCTCTGAGGACCGTGCACCGATGGGCAGTGTGTGGACACCCCAAGGGCCATGAACCTTTCGCTGTCCTCACTTACCAGGAGAGCAAAGCAGGAAAAAAAGACGGTGATGAAGACACCCCGGTCACAAAACAACCAGTGACCGAACTGGCACTTGAACGCAAGAATTCAACTGAACGGACACACCGTCTGTGCAGCGGAGGGGCTCCCCCAGCTGTCGCCCAGCTCTGTATCAGAGGCACGGCCCTGTCGGCGCATGGCTGGGAAGGTCTGGGATGGGGGTACGGTCCAGGGAGCAAGGCATCCCAGTTAGGAGGCGGACTCTCTGGTCGAGGGTTCCGTCCCGAGGCACGGAGCTTCCCCTGAGAATGGGCACACCCACATCATTGTCCTCTGGACACAGGAGGTGTCCTGTCCCGGCGAGGGGCACTGTAAATGGGAGAAGGGCGCCCCAGCAAAGGTGGGGTATGTGGCAGAGTGGTGTCGCGGCCAGTGTTTGCCCTGCAAAGTGTCCTCATGCACAGGACCCGGGCTCTCAGGCTCTGCTTGCACATCTGGAAATGGGCTAACCACACAAGCTGTGGCTCGCGGGGATGTCTGTGAGGGCCAGGTCACAGGATCCTAAACCACTGCACACACCAGGTGGCGAACCCTAAGAGCTCTCTGAATGCTGCTGGCTACGGCTGTCAAAAGTGGTGATCCCGAAATCGAAACTCTACGGCACTGCTTCCGTAATTTCTCTTCCTAGAAACTTCTAGGTCTCACGGAACAACGTTCGCAGCGAGCAAGAGACAAACGAGAGACAACGGTGAGCTCTGGTGGCCGTCGCAGGTACCGTGGAAACCGGCCGCCACGCTCGAGCCCCCAGTGGCTCCTGGACTTCCCCGCACACGCCAGCCGCTCGTCCTTACCCAGCTGTGGTGCTCACTGTGAAGAGACGGGCACTCTCCCCCACACCACAGACAAACACAGCTAGGTTGCACTCCTAAGCACTTTCGCTTTCTCCGATGCTTCCTGACATCACTAGGCTGACAGAGGCATGCAAAGGAAGGAAGAGAAATCACATTTACTGCACACTTGGAAGTTACCATTTCCAAGACCAAACGAGCAAACATATTTTAAAGAGAACAGCAGGATGGATATCATTGAGAGAAGATTTAGAAACAACCACGACTGGAAGCAGAACTTTGTTCCACCACACATCTGAACGTAATAGGTTATTCGACATTTACCAGAGACACTACCAATGATCACTCAGGGACGTAAAACTCCATTACAACATACACAACTTATTAAAACACGGCATCTTGTAGAACAAAGACATCTAACAGGTGCCTATTCTAAACTTTCCTGTAACTGTTCTCCTTGTTGACAACCAAGTTACACTTTTACAGTATCACCCTAGGGGATGCCGAAGTTCCCGCAACACCTTGTGTAACACCAAACAAACCCACTCTGTTAACGCCCTGCTGGACGTGAATGTGAAATCCTGACCTAGAATTTGATTGACAACCTCTCACGAATCGCCGTGCTGGTTACAGGAGGGTGCCCTGGGCAGGTACGTGATAAAAACGGGCTGAGGGGCAGGTGACAGCTTCACGTTGCAGGAGTCCTGAGTTTCAGTGTAGAAGGCAGTACTTGTGCTCAGTAAGCCCATGAGATCTGGAGTCCTGAACACGAGTGTCGGCACCACAGAGCGTGCTGTCTGTATCGAGCTTCCGTTCATCTACGGTCAGTGCCTTATCTCTTTTGAAGAAACGCTTCGTTTACAAATTATTATCTAGATCATACCCGTATCCACCTGTACTATACAGTGATACGCTAACGACAATTGATCACTATTGGGGCAAAACCCCACTGTCTACTGACAAATGAAGGTACAGGAGAAACAACACGAGCCAGCCACAACTGACCACAGACCCTCCAGGGCAAAACAACAAAATAACAGAACACAAACCGCAGAACTTTTACCCTGTGTCTCCTTCCAGCTAGCACTGCGTCTCTGCTCCCAACCAGAGTTCGAGTCCTCCAGAAAGCTGCCCCTACTGTGTCTACACAGACTCTGGAACTCGGGCGAGTGGGCTTTAGCGCAAGGGCTCCTGGACCAGACCACCGTGGTCCTCGGCCTCCACCTTGCCTGGCCCCACCCAGCATGACCAGGCCCCCGGTCTCCCTTTCCCCGAGCACCGGGCTCACTGAGCTCCTTCCCCCTTGTGACCGCTTGGTCTCTGCCAGTTCTGTCTCTCTCTCTCCACCACCACACTGGGCAGTGCCCAGAGAGCCCCCCTTGGACTCTGGGGCTATCCACAGGTGCCCATCTAGGGACTTGTCAATCATCTGTCAAACAGAAATAGAGAACTAACACACATATCACCTTTTACTTCCCGTTCGCTGCTGGTCTCCCCTCACTACACTGTGCACACAGAGGGGTGCAGGCCTCTCCTCTGACTTTTTAGCTATTTATTGTTTTCTTTGTTTTATTTCAAGTGGGGGAGGAGCAGAGAGAGGGAGAGAGAGAGAATCCCAAGCAGGCTCTAGGCGCGGTCAGCGCAGAGCCCCATGCGGGGCTGCTGGGCTCCGGGGCTCGATCTCACAAACCCAGAGATCGTGACATGAGCAGAAATCAGCAGTCGGGCGCTTGACCGACTGAGCCACCCGGCGCCCCTCATCTGGGTTTTTCAGTCATGCTGCACCCTAGCTCTGGGACGATGTCTGCACCAAACTTGTTCCATGACTACAGGTGCTCAAAACTTACCCAAATATATAAAAATATACGCGGCTGAAGAGCCAAAGGACGAAAGTCCTTAAACTCCAAAGGTGACTTCTTTGTTGTTTAAGGATGAATACACATGTTCCCTTCACCTTCATTAGCGTTTCAAACCCTTACTAATTTGCATTGTGCTGTGCTTAACACTAGGTCCTATCTTAATCCACATTGCTACTTTATACAAAGAGAGAACAAAAGCTCTCAAAAGTAAATTCTAAGGCAGCCAAAGAAGAATGGGGGAAGCTGAAAAGAGAAAGCAGCCTATCGGTTCTTTAGTTCCAGAAGAGCCTCACAGACAGAGGAAAAGGCAGGTGACATTGGAGCAGGCAGGTGGGTCCCATGAGAGCCCCCAGAGGATGGAGGTCCTTGCCTTGGAAGGCTCATGTCGCAGACGGGCCACACGGCCTTTCTGGCGGCGCCGCAACACCGCGCTGCTGCTGCTGCTGCTGGCATCCGTGGGGCTGTCCGCCAGACGGAACCTGGAAGCTGGGACGCTGCTGACGTGCGTCCGCCTGAAATACGGACGGAAACAATCAAACAAACACGCACACACACACCAAGGTTGTTATCTAAAGAAAAGTGGACTTTGTCAGCCAGGCCAGAACCCGTCAATTGGGAAAATGAGGTCACAGAAAAAGGTCTCCATGGAAGGCATCCTTGCCCCTGGCTCCAGTGCAAGCCCGCTAGCCGGGCCCTGTGGAGACAGGGTCTCCCGGGCCCAGCAGGTGCAACGCATCCCCGCGGCCCAGACGTCCCCGAGGTGGAGCAGCGCCTGCCCCCAGTCAAGCTGTCGTCCTGCGTGTCTGCACCACCTCCTGCCCAACTGACCGGAAAGCACTCCTGTACGTCCCTCTGGCCTTCACCTGCCATCGGACCACGTGTGCCAAGGCCTTCGCTGTGATGCCAGGTGACCCCAGGTTTCCCTCCTCCAACCAGTATCGGGCGCCCCAGGGGCATCCGCGGCAGGATCCTCGGGAACCACACCTCGCACCTCCCGTAGACAGGAGGTGGCAGTGTGCCCGGTGTTTCCGAGGCAAAAGCGTCTCTGGCCTCTGTGCAGGTAGACTAACAGACAAATGTCCCCCTTGGCCATAGAAGTCTCCAGAAAAGTTCCATGGAGCCCCGAGCCCCTAGGGGGGAGTCACTTAATTGGGCTGTCAGCTGCTCCCCTCAGCAAAGGCTCTGGGCACGAAGCGGTCAGCAGCTGTGAAGGAGCACCCGCCAGCCCACGTGCCCGGCCTCAGCCACGGGCTCACCCTCCACACTTGAACCCTGCACCGGAGTCCAGTGGCTCCTTGCTCTCTGGAAAAGAAGAGAGGCTGCCTTCCATTTCACAAATCCTTATGGTCTCGGGAGACAGAACACGCCCATCTGCTTCACATCAACTACAGAGGGGGCCCCCGGCGTCACCCCTTGTGGCCTGGAGACAGAGCCACCACGACAGGGCGTCTCCTCTGTGGTGCTTCAAGCTCTTCTCTGCGGCCTTTCAAGAAACGTCATTGACACGTGCTGCCTCAGGGTACTGATTGTTTCTAAGACAGCCAAGTCAGAACTGCCCACTGGCCACAACCATCTTCCCCTCCTCTGGTCCCCCCATTGCCAGAACAACTGCTCACCTGAGCTCAGGTGGTCTAGCTTCACCGCTGTGGGGCCCCGACACATCGCCAATCGGGGAGAGCCACACACGCCACCCCGCATGTGACCTGGCATGGTTCGTGGCTCCTCCGAGGTTCGCGTGTGTCCCCTGACTCTGACACCCTATCTCAGGCTCCCTGGCTCCCGACCCCACCACCCTGCATCCAGTCCTATCCCAGAGCTCTCTCCCATCTGCCCCGCCTGCGTGTGGAAGTTGGTCCGTCACCTTTCTTTTCCTCTGCAACCCAGACCGTGTCATCTTGCTAGAGGAGGACCCAAACAGAAGACGTGGCTGTGAGGTCGTGCCAGGAGGGCTCAGCTGTCCAGCCTGCCTGCCGCCTTCTCAGTCTCGTCCCCACGGCCCCCGGCCGCTCACGGTGACACAGCTCCCACCAGCCTCTCTTCTGCCACCACACGAGAGACCACATTGTGAGACGGCTTCAAACACACCCTGTTCCTCAGCCAGTCTCCTGCCCGGGGTCTTCTGACCACAAGGCCACCTGTGACCGCGGCCAATGCCTCCGCAACCACGGGAGCACTGCGATCCTCTCTATCCTTCTCCTTGGCCAGCTCACCTCAGGCGGGTGCCGGGCGTGGACGTCCCTCTTATGGCAACTGCCCCAGGGTGCCACCCTCCAGGGGCCTGCACAGCCCCTTCCCTTGAGAACTCCAACATGCACTCGAGGGGCCTGCACCGCATCCACTGTTTGCTCCCTTGGCCTCCTCACACATACCCGTCTTCAAGCCCTGGAACGGTGACACTCAGCACACGGGTGTCTTGCTGGCCAGGATCTCCGTCAGCCACCCAAGAGGCTGCTCTGTGCCCGGATCTTCCCGTGTGCTTCTCTCTCCGGACACACATTCGCTGTGCCACCAGTAGTTCCATGGACAGGGAGCGCCGCTTGTGACTCTACCTGCACTGACTTCTCTCTCCTACAAGCAGGCTCAACAAGGACAGCCGCAGCACACCCTCGACTCTCCCGACAGCCCCCGTCGACAGCCGCACAGACCCCAGTGAGGCCTGAGGGGGCCTGCCTTTGGAGCCGGAGCCTGCCCCCTGCACCTAAGGGGGCCCAGTCAGCTACTCGAGGCACCGTCACACCAGAATGACTCTCACATGGTACCCATTTCCTACAAAGAAGCAAGCAAACCTTTTAATACCTTGCTGACAATTACTGTCTGCGGGACGCAGCTCACAAGCCGGCTGACCCGCGCCCTCACAGGCGACTCACCAACGTCCCGACAGAGTTACGGCGATTACATGTCATTCTCCAGTCTTTTCAAAAATATAAGAAACTGCGAGCACTGCGCTAACCCCACCAATGTCAAGGTGACCTTCACAACCATGGCCACGTGTGCACTCCCATGGTGACCCCACTGGCCTTGCGGAAGGGACCATAGCTTCCAGGGATGCTGGGCCGAACCTGGCACGCTGGACCCCTCCTAGCCCCACACCATCACCGCCACACTCGGTGGAGGGAGGCCGCAAATAAACCCACCCAAACACGAACAGAACTTCCCCTAACTTCCACTCCTCCTCCCATGGCTGTGAGCTCTGTCATGCCTCCCGGTCTCCTGAGATTCCAAACCTAACGTCTGGAATGAGGTTTTACTTCTCCCTCTTGCCAACTACTAAGCTACCGGCTCCCTGAGCTACATCCAGTCACTCTGCCCATTCGGCCAAGGGATTCCTCTGGAAGATACACAGCAGGTGCTAACGTATGTGTTTGTGAGGTGGTTCATGTTAGGCATGGTGAAGGGCAGTGTCCCCCCCAGCCCCGCCCCATCATCAGTTAGCTGGTACCTGGAAAATGGATCGCGTCAGACTACAACACACTCAGGGTTATTGTGTGTAACTCTGATCCGGTTCGGGTCATACCATAGCACACCCACGGTTCTACTTTGGAACCATGAGCTGGTTCGGGTCATACTGGTGACAGAGGGAAGCCGCCCCCAGCCGCATCTCAAACAGATCTGTGAACCGGGAAATGTCATACCCGTGGTGAAGTGAAGAGCCTCTTGGTCTTGCCCGCTTTAATATACCACTCACTGCTTCCATCTTCCGTAGAAGGCGATCCTGCAAAGCAGCAAACGACAACGACACTCGTTGCAAGCAAGGTTAACGATTCTTTGCATCAAGAGTCCGTTCAACACAGAGCACAAACTGGTAGTGGCCAGAGGAGAGGAGAGTAGGGGCGATGGGCAAAAGAGATGATGGTGATTAGGAGGCATCAGCATCCAGATATCAAATAAGGCCGTCTCGGGGATGAAAAGCACAGTCCAGGGAATACGGTCCGTGATACCCTAAGGACCCTGTATGGTGACACACGGTGACCACAGCGATGGTGACGAGCACAGAGTTACGTGTGCAATTGTTGAAACGGTATGCTGTCTACTTGAAACTGATACAACAGTGTAGGTTCATTAGAATTCAAGAAAAAATGGAAAGCACTAGTTGCATCAAGTGTGCTGAAATGCTGACCATCATAACCACGATGGGTAAATTCAGCAGTTACAAACCCCAAGACCGTTCTCTCCGAGAGTCCTCCAGTAAACACCCGGATCACCAAGTGGACGTCCTAAACCCTACTGAACAGTTAGGTCTCAGGCATAGCAAGGTTACAGAGGAGAAACACCGAGCCACTAGGACTTCTTCCTAATTATGTAGAGAGGAGCAGGACTTTCTGGGCGGTGGGGGAATAGCCCTTCTGTGCAATAGGCACGTGCTCCGTCGTGGACCCTCTGCAGCCCAGCCTCACGTCTGCACACGCAGCCCCAGGGAGCAAAACCGACGAGGAGCTTCGGTCACACAACTACCCCAGGGGCAGTGCCGTCCCAGGCCGGAGACACCGCCGCACGTGGCTAACTGAGCGCCCAAAATGGGGCTGGTCCCGACCACAGGGGATGGAACTGTGAGACGCCCCGTGGGTTGCAAGGGCTGAATGTGGAAAAACATTGTAGAGTAGCTCCTTCACGTCTACACTATTTACATGACACAATAACATGTTGCCTGCATCGGGCTACATGAAAACTAACATCACCCGTCTGTTTGACCATTTCAAATGCAGCCGCGAGAACCCTTGGGATGACGCCCGTGTCACCTGTTACCTTCCTGCTGGGCAACGCTGCACTCAACGAACGGTTTACGCGAACATTTTAGCTTTCGAGCGAACCCCCGAAGGGACTCAGAAATCTGAACCCCATAGGCTGCTCGGCTCCAAGTCCGCCACATGCGTGCTATTCAGACTTGCGAGCGTGGGGCCGCTCGAAAGCACATTGGTGGCTCGCCTTGGAGGAAGTGTGAGCCCCACAGGACACCTGCTCCTTTCCAGTCTCAACCGATCACTGAATGAGTGAGAGATGGAAATACCTTCTCACGTTGCGTTTCTTCTAACTGGTTTCAGATTGCCAACTTCTCCTAACAGAGACTTCTGAGAAAGGTACTGACAGTCCTTTAGTGTTGATTCTTTCAAACGTTCCACATGCTAGAGCATGCCTACGTTTCTCTTTACGATAACGCAGCGCCACAGACAAGGCATGGAGCGGATGGCCATACCAACGAACAGGGTCACATGACCACAGAGTGAAATGCTGTCTGTGAAACTGCAGTAACAGCCTTTACTCATACTTTGTCCATGTGCAATTTCTTCACGGATCACCGTCTGACTGTAAGTGTGACAGGTTCCTAAGTTTACTTGCAGCAGGTACACTGGTTTGTACTAGCTTTTAGGGTCTGTGATGCCTCAGTCACTTGGGAAACCTGACCTAAGTTTCGTACATATACTTCCAATCTCACATACAACTATTCTACCGAAAGGCTGGCCCCAGTGATCAAGGTAGAACCTCACGTGGGGTATAATAACGCACCTCATGATGGGTTTTACCCAAAACAAGTGTGCCGTGTAATTAGCATTGCTCACTGGTGTCTGCAAGTGCCAATCTGAGGGAAGATTCTGGGCTCATCTACAGGGACACAGGTGTAACCAGAACCGGTAGTATCAGGTCCGCGTCCAACTGTCACCACCAGAGCTTCTCTCACAGAGATCCTATGATACTGCTTCCCTCCCGTTACACCTCAAGTGTATCCGTTATGATGGTGTAAGAGTCCAGCCTTAGACTCTTTCCAACCCAGATGAAAAGAGGGAAGGCAGGAGATGGAACAGGAGAAACTCTGTTTTCAGCTGGTTAAGTGCTTGACACAACTGCGCACTCCTAGCGGTCCGTCTGGACAAAAGAGGTAGAAATTAGCTCCCCAGACAAGAACCAGGCCGAAGGTTCCAGCACAGGGGTGGCAAACGAGGGCCTGCCGACCACATCCAGCCACCGCCGGGTCCTAGCAACAAAGGGTTATCGGCACACGGCCCCTCCCCTTAGTTATATACTGCCTATGGCTGGTTCTGTGCCCATCTTTGATTAGCATGAAGCTAGCTTACTCCTTACGTCTCAGTTAGTAAAAGCCTAAAATACTTACTCTCGGGCTCTCCCCAGACCATACTCCTCTTCTAGACAGTGAGACGCACCTTCCCGCACACATACGTCGGGCAGGGACAGGACACTGGGAACTTAACGCAGACAGTGGCTAACAGCCTGCAGTTTTTCCGCGTGAAAGAATCATTTCTACTTTCTACAGTGGCTGTTAGCCTCTGCTCCACGCTGCTCCTCAGGATCACAACGTGAGCGTCTCCTCTGTGAGGACGGGGGCACTCAGCCGCTGTCTCTCATGTCCTACCTTATCTTCCACGGCAGCCATTCTCTCTTTCAGATGACGCTTCAGACGCTGGTCCGAGTCGTCAAGGAGTTGGTCGATAGTGTCTGAGAGACATTGATTAGTCTCGTCTTTCAGTTTTTCTCTCTGCCTTACCTGAAAGAGAAGACGCAGGCTTCAAGCCAAAGTGCGAACACCGGCTCAGGCGTGCGAATGACCAGCGGTGTGACCCACACGCACGCCGTCCTCGGCTGCCCCTTCCCACGGCACTCTTTGGCGTGCTTGTGCGTCACTGCCAGCACCGACCTAGCGGGGCACAGAAACGCAGGAACCTGCTTCCCAGGGGTCATCACTTAGCAGGTCCCTTTGTTTCTGGGAAACAAAACACGCATGGGCCCTCACGAATGTCCTCATTATTAGCTCTCAGATGGGCTCAGGAGGCAGATGCACATGCAGGAAAGAGCATATTCTTAAGGGGATCAGCTCATCTACACACGGGAGGAGGAATATTCCGGGGCGGAAACAGAAGCTCGGATCTGGCCTCAGGGGGAAAGAAATGAATCCATTGACAAAACCGAAAGATTAAAAAAAAAATCCACTTTGGGAAAGATTCAGTGGTGAGAAAGACTTTCACCTGTTTTTCGTGAAATTCACACATCTCCTGAACGTTTTGTAATGGAAACTTGTATTTACCTCAAGTAATTTCCGAACGTAACCGCAAGGTTCACGGGTCTGTGTTTTATAGAACTCTCATCGATCGTATGGTTTAAAAACTTGTTTCTACCGCATATCCTGAATTAACCCAAAACAGAAGCGGCGAGGACAGGCCGGCAGGATTCAGGGGCTCCTGCCGGGCGGAGGGCCGTGGGGTACGGAGTACACATGTGCCCTGCAGTCGGGGGGCCCAGGGAAGAGGAAGAGCCCACAGGACACACCCGCAGGCTAGGCAATGGACAGTCCCTCCAGGCTCGGGCTTCCTCATCTCTAAGCCACACCTGCTGGCACCTCTTTCCTTGGGAGCAGGCAACAGAAAAGCACGACCACCACACCTCACACGCAGCAACGGCCATCACTTGGAAAAGACCCTGGCCACCCCACAAGAAGGGATCAGCACCCAAGTATTTTTCCAGCAAAGCAGCTTAAAAGTGTCCTTGGAATTGTCTCAGTTATAATAGAATCCTTATCTCAACACCTGTCCCTCCAAACTACCATACAGTCCTAAAGGCAATGAAGTGCTTCTCTAAGTAGGTGAGGTCGAATTCTCGGCCCAAGAGGCTAGCGTCTGGTTGTGCTCGCTTGTGTGCATGTGTCATGGCAGGCTGGGGTCGGCCGACACGAGCCGTCACGCTGGCATCAGAAGCCTCACTCCGCGGAAACTCATGTTTGATTCTCTGACCCCGAGGGCCAAGCACACGAGTTTCTGGTGTAAGTTAAGGGTGAGTGTTTTGAGTTTTCTGGTGAAAACAAAACCTGATGGCCTTGGATGGACGTCCCAAGTTGGGGAGGCTGCTGCCTGGTCTGTCTCCTGGGTGTTTCATGTTGACGTCCGACCAGCTCCCGCAGGGAAAATTCTCAGGGGATTCAAGGGACACGGGCCTCCCTTTCGTCAAGGCTCGATCACGCTATTCCTCTTCTTAGGAACATCTACCCCGACCTGTGCCTTTACACCTCAAGTAGAAATTCAGGATGTGGGGACCAAGGTCAGGCCCGTGACCTGATTTCAGGACCTCAGTGTCATGTCCTAAGGAAGGAGACCCCTCCTCTAGGCTGCCCTACCCCAGGCCGGTACCTCCGCTTTGGCCAAGGGACACCCACGAGGTCCCGCGTCAACCGTGAGTAGCTGCTAATGAGCTGGTGGGCACGGTGGGCTGTGCGGGTGCCTCCACCCCTAGGCGGCACTGCCTACGGGGCCCCAGCGTCCAGAGAACATTGTCCACAGGCTAGGAGTGTTCACTAGCATCCAACTCGCACAAGAGTCCACGGTACCCCTGACGGGATCGAGAAGGGGCCTGGCGTCCACATGGGGAGAAGTGGGCAACAAGGGACCACTCCCTACCCCCACACCCCCAGCCTGCGCCTCATCCTCAACCACTGCCAGGTGCGCGGCTGCTCCGCTCGGACACGTACCCGCTGCAGTTCTTGGTTCTTTTCCTCCAGCTGGGCCTCCATCTGGCGCAGCCTTTCCTCGATGTTGCCACGCCTCTGCTCGGCCTGTGGGCGACAGCGGGGTCAGAAGAGCTGGCTGCCCCACACCACACGCTGTGCCTACGCACGACATGCTGTGAGCGGCCTTCTGCCTGCTCACAGTCCCTACAGGCCTCATGCCTGCCAGTGGGAAGCAGTGGGCTTCCATGCTGGTGACCGGGGGTAGGCAATGGTCTCGTCCCCACCCCGGGTCCCGGATCCTTGGACGGTGCCTCGTCCCCCGGGAGACACCCCTGTCCACTCAGCACGGACAGGAGGAAGCAGCAAGCGGAAAGAGCAAACAGGCGTGCTGCCTTCCTAAGCTGGGAAGTTACTTCCAACAATTTAGCTTCCTCAGCAGCAGAGTGTCCAAAGACAAAGGGTCGGGCTACACGGCTGACCAGGAACAGGAGACAGGACAGGCGAGAAAAGAAACGGAGACTTGACATGCAGATCACCAAGGAGGAGAGGCTCTGTTGGAGCCTGGGCCTGTGGGCGCCCAATGCCGCCTGCCCGACTTGATGGCAGCCTTGAGGGTCATTATCCCGTGACGACCCCACCCCCTTCCCACTGGGACCCTCACTGCACTCGAACCGGTGACACAGAAGCACCGACAGGCTCCCTGCTACAGGTTCCCTCAGCCCAGGTTCTGGAAGGATGGACTGGCTGCCCAGTCACGGGCTCCCTAGTCCTGTGTGCATCACTCGATCCCAGCACCGACCACATCATATCTGGAAACTCCCTCTTCAACTGCTGCCTTCCTCTGTGGGTGGTGAGGGCTGTGAGAACTGGGAGGGCAGGGACTGTGTCGGGCACGTTCCTCGACTCTATTTGTGGAACCTCCGAGGGAATTCCTTAAAGATTTATTTCTTACAGGGGTGTCTGGGTGGCGCAGTCAGTCGGGTTCTGACTCTTGGCTTCAGCTCAGGTCATGACCTCAAGGTTTGGGCGTTCGAGCCCTGTGTCAGGCTCGGTGCTGATAGCATGGAGCCTACATGGCATTCTATCTCCTTCTTTCTGCCCCTCCCCTGCTCATGTATGTGCCCATGCTCGCTCTCTCTGTCTGTCTCAAAATAAATGAACATTTAAGAATGTTTCACATAAAAACGATTCTGTTTAAAAGAGGATAGGATTTTCTCATTTCTCGGAAAAATTCTATGCTTTTTTTGTTTTTTTTTTCCTTCGGTAAGCTCTACACCCAACGGGGAGCTCAGACTCATGACCCTGAGATCAAGAGTCCCAAGCTCCACTGACTGAGCCAGCCAGGCACCCCTGTCCTTCTCTTACCCAAGGCTACTATCTTGAGCTTTGAGTCGCTGACTTAACTCTGAAAAGCAGTGAGTCTTGGATGCAACCAACGGCAAACAGCACACGTCGGACAAAACCGGAGGGAACAAAACTGGGGATGATGCCTGCCGTTTGAAAAGCATTCCAATCTCAGACAAAGTAGCACCGAAACCAGATCTCAGCCGGTTCGTGGAATTTGGCACGCCGACGTTACCGGTGAGAGATGAGATACAAGAACGGACCGCCATGAAAATGACATTCCCACCATGGGACCCAGAAGGAAACGGGGGCCCCACCTTGCAGAGGGTGGCCACCCTCTGGGCCGGCTCGGCTTCCACCTCGGGCAGCGACTTGGCCTTCCTCGGGGTCTGCTGCAGCTTCCGCTCCGCCACCTCCAGGCGCTCTTGCAACTGGCGGTTTTGAGCCTCAGTCTAGGAAATGAAGGCAAAGCATCAAAGCGTAGCAAGTCTTCTCTCCGTTTCCATTTTCAATAAAGTGAAACAAAATCTAAATGCAGAGATCTACTGTTAGTTCTGACTGAAGCCAACAGTTTGGTAGGTGCTTCAGAGTAACCCTTTCCTTTCTGCAAGGAGTCACCCACTGCCTTGGTCCTCGTTTCACTACGCAAAACATGTCTTGCCCAACTCTTTGCTCTTCTTCAGTATCTTCAACAAAGTTCCCACACATTAAAGAAAACCCATCTTCTGGAGGAGCTTGCTCGTGCTTCCTGACCAGTTAAGGAGAGAAGGGTTCGGTCCTAACCCTTCGTAAACATATTTATACTGTGGTCCGAGGGCTCGCTACATAGGACATTCTGAGGTGGGCACATCAGCCAGCACAGAGCTTCTGAGAGCATGCCTGATGCCAGTTGAGTTCTTTTTGGAAGTGTACCATTATTCAACAAAAACACTCTCCCTCTTGACCAAAAACGCGGAAAACTTCAACGTGGAAAACATAGACACGAGATTTTTTGTTAAAGGACTTTTAGGGAAGCCGAGGTGGCTCAGTCGGTTAAGCGTCCACCTTCGGCTCAGGTCATGATCTCATAGCTCATGGGGTCAACCCCGCCTCGTGCTCTGTGCTGACAGCTCAGAGCCTGGAGCCTGCTTTGGATTCTGTGTCTCCCTCTCTCCCTCTCTTGCCCTCCACTGCTCATGCTCGCTCGCTCTCTCTCTCTCACTCTGGCTCCCTCTCTCAAAAATAATTAATAAAAGTGGAATGAAGTTCAACGAAACCAACGACCTGTCGATGCAGAGAGTCCTTCTTTGCGATCTCGTTTTCAAGTTTATCCTTGAGGTCGTGCAGAGAGGTGGCTTCCTGCTGTGCCCTGAGGCAGCGCTTCTCAAGGGTAGTGATCCTCTCTTGCATGTCTTCCTTCTGGGCCGTGGCCTACAGCAGGTATTTCAGAGGGAAAACAGGGAAAGAATCAGCGTACGCCACATTAACACACTCCAGACACAAAAACCGGGCGAAGTCCTCATTTTCCAAACAAACAGAAAAGTAGCATCCTCGGGGCACCTGGGTGGCTCAGCCGGTGTCGCTTTGTGAGTTGGCGCCCCGCGTCAGGCTCTGTGCCGACAGTGCGGAGGCTGCTCGGGATTCTGACCAGTTACCCAGGCTTATTCTTTCCCATGTGTTCAACGACAAACGGATAATAGAGTCTCCCGGAAGTCACAACCTCGGTTGCCTCCGGACACCGTTGAGCTTTGCACACAACAGCGACTTGCCTCTGGAGGCACACACCATGAGACAACCATCCTTTTTCCGGGGAAAAGGTGGATGAAATCTCATCCAATGACCACAAAGTTGAGGCAGCAGTGTTAACAAATGGAAGCCAAACTCCACCTTTCATATAAGTGGAAGTCATCTTCTATAGCTTAACCCTGTAACAACATTGTATCCCATGCTATCTGACACTGCAAATGGAACCAGGACGTCCTGCCCTGCGTTTCTTGTCCACCACCCGAAGGATTCCTCCTCCAGCCCTCCGTGTTTACTAAGCAATTTATGTCAGCAGGCTCAAGAGTGAAAGTGATGAGTCCTAAGAAATGATTTTCTGAATTCTCTGCATATTGAACTCTGCTGAGGGGTCTCTCCCCACCTTTGCCAAACAACAACTTCACTGAACGGGTTATATAATTTCTGCAAATACTTTTGTTTTAAATTCTGACACGACCTCACCCACACTAAGGTACTAAACAGACTGCTCGTGCACGTACACCCTCGAGGGTCTGACAGGGTCTTCCCGAGGTGGCACTGCCGGGCTGGGGGTGGGGTGTGCGGGGACTGTCTGCAAAGGGCAGCTCACAGTGACAGGAGGAGGCACAGAGAAACCATCCTACCCTTACTAGTTTCTGTGACAATGATCAGATTCCCATCGACGACCACACGTGCAGAAGCGGCCGCACTCCTCCATGACCTTACACCAGGACCAGCGGGCTGCCCCTCGCTCACTCTGACCGCCACGACCAGGAGCACGGAACCCCCGGGAGGAGGGCAGGGCGGCAGAGGCGGCCGTGACGGCCCCTCGGCAGAGCCGCCCTCGCACGGTCGTGCCCCCGGAAGCGACCTGGCAGCACCACGCTGGTTCCTACGTGCCGAGTGTGTTCCCAAAACGGACCGAGAGCACGGCATGGGCCGAGCTCAGGTGGCCCACACTCCACACCCGAGGCCACTCCGCCGCCTGCCCGCCAGGCCTCTGCAGGGGAGAGCCCAGGGAGGACAGATGCCACCACGCAGACGGGGAGGCAGCCCGCCCAGGCCCCGGAGTCACGTCCCGTTCTGCTGCTACTTCTACCAAACTCCAAACGTTCAAAACCCGTGGGAGACGAAGGACACGCTGGGCAAGGCCGAACCAAACACCCCACGTTTGGCTCGACGACGGCGTGGCCACTTCAACTGACACTCACTTCACGGACATCTCTTTGTAATATGGTGTTCATTGCTTCCGAAAGGATGAGGTCTTTCCTGGAGACGTCCAGGTCCTCTTCCAGCTTGGCCACGAGAGTGCACAGGGTAGCCAGGAGCTCTTTCATCTGGCTCTGCACCTTTGAAACTCAGAAAGGGAAGCAACGTGTGAGGGCCCCCACTGCTAGTCTTCATATGTTGTTTTAAAAACAATGGATAAAAAGGAAACCCCCTCCAACCAAATCCTGGGATGAGGTCTGGAGCTGAACTCTGCGTGTGGCCCCTAATTCTTCTTCTACGAAACTACACCCCTCCAGTGCCACACGTAACTGCTCTCTTACCTGGAAAAACAAAGGGATTGAGTTTGTACACAGAGGTGTTTCGTTAGTCCTTACTATACAGTTACCCTAAGATCCCCTTCGCCTCAAATAACATGACAGAATGCTGGGAAGGGTTTTCACGGATGCTCCTGTTCACAAACTTGCCTGTTAACCGCTTTCAATTTTACATGGGAGACAAATCTTCCCCGAAAGAAATTACATTATGCAATTTGTACTAGCCAATCGATACACACAACATTGCCACCAACTACTGCTTTTTGACCATACAGACCTGTCTTCTTACAAGAATTCGAGAAGATGAAAAGGAAACTCCAGTCACACAAACACACAAAGTGTGCCCACAACACACAGCATGTGCACAAATTGAGGACCGCCGTGGCTAGGCACACCGTTTCAGCCTCGGTCTTGTCCTTCTCCAATATGGAGTTGAGCACCTTGAGCACCTCCGCCTCACTGGACACGCCGGCCGGAGGCTTCGCCTGTCGCCGTATGACTGTTTTTTGAAGAGCTCTCTCGTGCCTGGAGACGAGCAACTCCAAATGTTCCAGCAGCAGCTGGCGGGAGAGGCAAAAGGAAAACCGTGTTTCAAGAACACCTTCAATTCCGGGCCTCAAGGTCACCAAATGCAAAACCAAGTCTGAATCCCTTCAATTCAGTTCCCAGGTAGGGAGCCACCCCCTCGAATGTGTTAAAATAGCCTTACTCCTCCTCACGGATCAAACAAGGTTTGAGAACAATAGGTCCCGGCCAACTCCACGGGGACACGTGGACAAGGGGAGCGAATGGTGTCCTGTGTTTAAAGACACTGGCAGTGCGCCTACTGACCCTGGTGTTGTTTCTCTCCGCCTTCAGGTTGGCGATCTCCTCCTCTCTCTGCACGAGCTGCTCCCTGCAGGTGTGGAGCTCTGCAGCGAGAGCTGCACACTCCTGGGGTCGGCGAGGGGACAAAAGTGGAGAGACACAGGGGGTCTTTACCAGAGCACACCAGGCCTCCGTGGCCCTCCAGAGTCCCAGCACCCACCACCCTCAAGTAGCATCACACACACCAGTCCCCTCCTCACCACCCACAGGAGTCCCGGGGATTTTCGGAGGGACCGACACTCAAGGGGACAGACATTTTCAGGTGCCTGGCAGGTCTAGGACTCAGGAACTCTGCTGACTCGGGAGCAACAGGCCGAGAAGCCTCCTGCCCGTCCCCGGCCTCTGGCCTCGTCTGGCAAGCAGGCTTGTGGAGCGGCAGTGGGGAAAGGCTGACGGTACTCAAAAGCTGCTGTCTTAGCCTGAACACCTGGCTCAATCAGACTCAACCATACCCAATGGACTTTTCACAAAGGATGGTAGGACTCTTGGCGAAAGGGCGAGTTTACGACTTCTTTCCTTAGTCAAGCAGGAAATCTTAGGGAGGAAGGGTTTCTGAGGAGAGTGATGCCAGGGCCCACCACCCCGCGTGGGGCTTCTCTCTCGCCAATACTGGGCGCCCGACCAGGACATGGCGTACAGGTGGGCTCCAAGGAGGTGGACGCACACTCTGCAGTCAGTCGAGCGCAGAGCCCGGTACAGGGCTCAATCCGTGAACCATGACATCATGACCTGAGCTGAAACCAAGAGTCAGACGCTTAACGCCCTGAGACACCCAGGCGCCCCAGAGCTTTTGTCTCTGTAGGACAAATGAGGGGATAAGGTTTACTTATCAACTGACATTCCAAAGAGAGAGTGGTTGATTTCAGCAATTCTAGAAAATCCAAGTACAAACTGGTGACATACTTCAAGTTCCTTCATAAATCAGCCCTTTCCAAATCAACGGGAATGTTACCACAGAACTGACCACGTTCCTTGCAATCTGACTTGACAAGGTGAACCCACAGAAGCCTATCTGATCCTTGATGTAGGACTGTGCAGGCCCATTTCTATGTGGGGATTTTTGTTCCAATAAATACATTGGAAACTTTTCTGGAGATGTGTGACGTTTGGCAAGACTGGCAGATGAGCTGAGCAGCTACGAAGTATCAAAACTAGTAAGTAAAAGGGAGGCCAGGAGTGCATGAAATATACGCAGATAGTAGGCTATGAGAGCATTTCCTATGGGGAAAACATACACAAACCTACTCTCACAAGATAAAACGTATCATCTTGCACACAGAAACTGACCGTACCTACATGGTGCCATTTGCAGTCAAGAGAAAGGCAAACAAACGTGGAGACGCAGGATTAAGTCCTAACCGCATCACACGAGCTGTAGCAGACGCTGTCCTCTGGGGGAAGTGTGCACCACCTCCTGTTGCTATTGAGGTCCCCTCAAGTGTTGCACGAATCCACAAATCTGCTACTCGGCTCTTGGTAAGCACTTCCTTTCTCCAGTAAATCAAGCACCACAGGAAAAGTGATTTCTCAGGGTTCCTGCGTCATTTTCGCCGTGTTAAGGGCAATACCATGAACCTGAATTACAGCCTGGGACCCGTTTGAAGTGTCCCCAGGGATGCTGGACGTGCTCCCGCGATGCAGAGAAGACTCGTGGTATGACAAGAAAAGGCTGAATGGCCTGACATGTACCGAGGTCCACAGCTGCAGCTGCCAGCCGGCCAGCGTGAGGACCACGGAGGCACAAAGAAAGGGAAATTCTCGAAGCTCTCGTTGCAGGCAGCTACCCCAGCCCATGCAAAAACCTGGTGCTATTTGTGAGACAGCTTTGTGTCTCGCGTGGAAGATGTGGCATCTCTGTGGATGTAGGACTGCTGTGAGACGGGCACACCTGCAGACTCAACTCAAACTGCAAGACAAGTGAAGACCTGACATCACGACGTAAGGCAGAAGGAAGGGAAGGATCGAAAACTGGCACATTTCACTGCAGGCACAGGATAGCTTGGTGCTTTTAGAAAGGGGTTTGGCTTTTAAAATGGTCCAGACGATAGGAGAAGCAGCTTCTACCACGAAGAGGAAGCACACGGTTTCCCAGACGCCCCAGAGAAGATTGCAGAGAAGAAGGAACTACCATCCACCGCATGTCGACCTCTCCAACACAAAAAGTGAAAGCCCAAGAAAATCAGTTGAGGAGACCATGGCTGCCTGCACAGGTTTTTCGTGCAGAAGGAGGTGCCCCGTCGGGGGGAAAATGCCACAAACGACATTTATTCACGAGAAAGACAAGTGAGCACCAAGATGTTGGGTGGGAAGGGGTGAAGCAGCTACCGACTGAGCGGATACAGGCGGGGGTGTGATCAGGGCGGCTGGCCCTGTGCAGGAAGCTCACCCCAGGGTCCTGAAGGCAACAAGTCCCAGTGGCCAGTGGTCTGGCTGCACAGCCAGAGCCCTTGCCCCGGACCAGTTCCATCCCGGCTCTGTCCCTCAACTCAGGAAGCACGCTGAAAGCAAGGGACTGTCCTCCAAAGTTCTTCTGACATCGGACAAAGTCCTGGCCACCCAGAACCCCACGGGTCACCACCAATCGTGTCTTGGCGGCTCACTCGCTCCGGAGCGCAGCGGGTCTCAGTCAGCCTGCGGACCAGGGGCCACGAGGATCTGTGAGGCTCATGACACAGGCACTTTACAAGAAGGACAGTCAATGCTACCAAAGAGAACCGCCACAGAGGGAACATTATGAAAGTCAGGAAGATGCCAAGGGACGTTACAAAACACTCTGGGAAAACCATCAAGCCCAACACAATCAAGAAATCCCTGCTAGAGATGACTGTCCATACGACGTGCGTGATTTCCAGGACCTATGACACAGCCAATCAGGAAACTCATGAATGAGACTGTGCATATGGCAAAAAGAAAAAGAAAAAGAGTTGGGGGATGCAGGGATTCAAAAGGCGTATCCTACAGAAGGTCACGCGCACAGAGAAAAGCCCAGAGGAGGTCACAGAAGAAGACAGCACAGAGAGGAGATCTGGCGAAGCAGACGGAGGGCGAGGAAGGCGGCATGGAAGTGTCATCGCTGGAAAGCACGCTGCCACCAGGAGTGATCCGGCAGAGTCTCGGCTCCTTTCCCACATGGACCCTTCCACGACAAGGGCGCTGGGACTAAAGCCAGCCAGCCGTCTACGGAAACATTGGCCAGGAACAGAAAGGCCCTTCTGGAAAGCTGCACAGACAGTGCCCGCCTCCACCCCCATACCGCCGGGCCCCAAGGCCCAAGCCTGCCCCAGCTAGCGGGTCCCCCCCACCCCATGCAGGTCTGCATATCAGCACATTTGTGAGGACCCACCCCCACTTTCCAGACAGCAAATCCTCACCAAGGTGCTCAGTGAACCACTTCGCCTGCCATGCACACGTCTGTGCGTGAAAATCGAGGGAGCATGCAGCCAGGCCGCCCGGGGCGCATGTGTGTCACCACCACCTAAGCGTTCATCAGGAGGAACATCGTGTGCGAGAACTGTGTGCACTCGGACAGCCTATCCTCACACGGGCATAAGGGCAGTAAGATCTGACAGAAAACGAATAACGTGTTGTTCCATAACCTGGCTTTCCAAACATGACATTTCCTTCTGGCAGGCCTCTCTCTGTCCCCGCCCAGAGAAGATGCCTCTCAGCCTACTATCACAGGCTGTCTTTGTAATGTAACAATGTGTCCAGGCTGTATTAGGAATAGGGCTGTAAAACTGCAGGCTAGCAAAGCTTTGTAACCATTCATTCCCCCGTGTATCTCCTAGGCCATGACGAAGCAATCGTACTGATTACACCAGGCCATCATGAAGCATTCACCCTTCACTGGTAACGCATGAATTGTGACATCCGTGAATACACAGGAATCTTTCCAATTCCTCCCATTCCGGACGCATAGTGCTAATGATACACGTAACAACAGCGTAGTGTGTCACCTGAGCCAGCACTGATGTGGGTTCTGATAGACAATTCATTCTAGAAACAAACGGAGAATACACTTAGGGATCAATACAGCGCAGAGCTGTGCACCTATTTCCCTGTGACGTAAAACTGTTTCTCTCGATTACTTGACTCGAAGAATAGAGTATAGAACACATACAAGACACAGGTGCTAATGCACTGTTTTTGTTTCTACTCAGGTTACTGGACAACAGGAGAGTTTGAACAGTTAAGTGTTCTGGGGACCAAACGTTATACACGGATTTTCAATCGTGGGCAGGGTGGAACCCCGAACACCAAGTTGTTCCACGGTCAGCTCTACTCATCCTTGGGGAAGAACGAAGCAAGCACGACCTTTGTGAACAACAGAAAAGAGTAAACTAGAAATAGATTTTCTGTTTTAATTTTTTAATGTCATTCTTTATTTCTTAGAGACGGAGAGCAGCAGGGGACGGGCAGAGTGAGAGGGAGACAAGGAATTGAAAGCAGACTCCAGGCTCTGGGCTGTCAGCTCAGAGCCCGTCTCGGGGGTTACCTCGCCAAGAAAAAGTTCATGACGGGGCCAAAGTCAGCCGCTTAACTGACTGAGCAACCTAGGAGCAGAAAAGGAGAAGTTTAGACGGTCCTCGTACACAAGGCATACGTGTTTCCCCAAAGGAGTCAGTGACCAAGTTGCTCGGCAACACCCGGCACTAAGGGCCAGCAGGCAGGACACAGATTCAGAAAGAAAGGCCGTCTTCTCAGAGAGCGAGGCGTATTGTACACGGATGGGGCAGGACGCCAGCATCTCTGCACAGCAGGAAGCGCCCCCCGCCCCACAGCCAAGCTGCTGCGAGGTGAGTGGGGCCGGCGCAGGGAAGACCGCAGGACTCGGGCCCTCCCCGAGTCCACCCAAGTGATGACAGGGTACAGATCTCCAGAGACCTCACAGATGGCTTCTGAGACAGGCAAGCTCCACGCCACAGGACCCACGGACCAGCAGGGAGAGGGAAGAGCAGGAAAGAGGCAAAGCCATCTCCCTGGCTTCTGACCACCGGACCAGGGAGCAAGCTGCTCTGTTCCCAGGAGGAGGCACAGGTGTGGGGAGGAGGGTGGTGGCCCGTGTGGAGCTCAAGAGCCCACAGTCCGCCCAGATGGAGCTTCACTACGAGGTGCTTGGAAAGGCGTCCGGGAGACAGAGTGGGGTGCATGAACACAGGGCAGCCGAACCTCCCAAGGAAAACCGCCTCCCCGAGTCTGACCCACGCCGACCCATGGGACAAAACGGCCATCCTGCGGCCGCACTGTGCACACGTTCCTCCTATTCCACCGAACCACACACTCCCATGCCCTTCTATTGCTCTCCGTAAAACCACATACGTCTCTGGGCGAGGTAACTGCAGCACATAGCGTTCAGCACCTAGTACAGTGCCTGCCACGCTCTCCAGAACAGGTGAATGCTTTAGTGTACGCCTTGTACCCACACGCGTAAATATTACACACGCTGCTTTTACACATTACGTAGTTCTGTAAAGGATATAAAGACGCACACTGTCCTGTGCTTTATGTGATGGGTGATGTGAGGGGCTTGTACCTGTTGCCTAAAGCACGAATCTTAGAGCTCAACCCACACGATAGAAGGAGCCACTCTACCCAATGACGTCCACACTGCATCCATTCTTGTCTCCTCCCCCAACCCACTATCCACACAGAACCAGCACCAGCTTTCAAAAAATTCAACAACATCATGCCGGTCCTGCCCCCTGAGGACACAACGACCCCAGGCCCTTATCTGAAAACCCAACTCCTTACGGGGTAGGTTCTGTCCCAACACCAGCTGCCCGGTGCCTCACCTGGCTCCGCTTCCGCTTCCATCGCTCACAACAAAGCCAAGCTCCTCCTTGACCCCGGCCTTTGGCCTCGGAGTCAGACTGCTGGGAGAGTGCTCGGTCAGCCTCAGCTCCCGAGCGACCTCTCCGGAAAAGGCCTTTCCGGAAGCACAGTGCGCAAGTAAGCGACATTTCCTCCTAACCCCTTCACTCGTCCAGATACACTCTTCTCAGATGTGCCTCCACCACCGTCTCCGAGGAGCACAGCAGCCAGAGCCTGGCGACCACAATGGTGCAGAGTCACAAAAGGGCTCAACAAGGGTGGGTGGTTGTGTCTCTGCAGATGATTCGGGTGCACCAACACAGAAGCCCTTTTTGGGGGGGCTACACTGTACACATACAGACATCATAAGGACTCTAAACCCATATCTTTCTATAATAACACTGAATGTAAATGGACCAAATGCGCCAACCAAAAGACACAGGGTATCAGAATGGATAAAAAACCAAGACCCATCTATGTGCTGTCTACAAGAGACTCATTTTAGCCCTGAGGACACCTTTAGATTGAGAGTGAGGGGATGGAGAACTATTTATCATGCTACTGGAAGCCAAAAGAAAGCTGGAGTAGCCATACTTATATCAGACAAACTAGACTTTCAATCAAAGGCTGTAACAAGAGATGAAGAAGGGCATTTTATAATAATTACAGGGCCTATCCATCAGGAAGAGCTAACAATTATAAATGTCTATGCGCCGAATACAGGAGCCCCCAAATATAGAAAACAATTCCTCATAAACATGAGCAACCTTATTGATAAGAATGTGGTCATTGCAGGGGACTTTAACACTCCACTTACAGAAATGGATAGATCATCTAGACACACGGTCAATAAAGAAACAAGGGCCCTGAACGATACATTGGATCAGATGGACTTGACACATCTATTTAGAACTCTGCATCCCAAAGCAACAGAATATACTTTCTTCTCGAGTGCACATGGAACTTTCTCCAAGATACGTCATATACTGGGTCACAAAACAGCCCTTCATAAGTATACAAGAATTGAAATTGTACCATGCATGCTGTCAGACCACAAGGCTATGAAGCTTGAAATGAACCACAGGAAAAAGTCTGGAAAACCTCCCAAAGCATGGAGGTTAAAGAACACCCTACTAAAGAATGAGTGGGTCGACCAGGCAATTAGAGAAGAAATTGACAAATATACGGAAACAAACGAAAAAGAAAATACAACAATCCAAACGCTTTGGGATGCAGCGAAGGCAGTCCTGAGAGGAAAATACGTTGCGATCCAGGCCTATCTCCAGAAACAAGAGAAATCCCAAATACAAAATCTAACAGCACACCTAAAGGAAATAGAAGCAGAACAGCAAAGGCAGCCTAAACCCAGCAGAAGAGGAGAAATAAGAAAGATCAGAGCAGAAATAAACAATATAGAATCTAAAAAAAACTGTAGAGCAGATCAACGAAACCAAGAGTTGGTTTTTTGAAAAGATAAACAAGGGGCGCCTGGGTGGTGCAGTCGGTTAAGCGTCCGACTTCAGCCAGGTCACGATCTCGCGGTCTGTGAGTTCGAGCCCCGCGTCAGGCTCTGGGCTGATGGCTCGGAGCCTGGAGCCTGTTTCCGATTCTGTGTCTCCCTCTCTCTCTGCCCCTCCCCCGTTCATGCTCTGTCTCTCTCTGTCCCAAAAATAAATAAACGTTGAAAAAAAAAATTGAAAAGATAAACAAAATTGACAAACCTCTAGCCAGGCTTCTCAAAAAGAAAAGGGAGATGACCCAAATAGATAAAATCATGAATGAAAAGGGAATTATTACAACCAATCCCTCAGAGATACAAACAATTCTCAGGGAATACTATGAAAACTTATATGCCAACACATTGGACAACCTAGAAGAAATGGACAAATTCCTAAACACGCACACTCTTCCAAAACTCAATCAGGAGGAAAGAGAAAGCTTGAGCAGACCCATCACCAGCGAAGAAATTGAATCGGTTATCAAAAATCTCCCAACAAATAAGAGTCCAGGACCAGATGGCTTCCCAGGGGAGTTCTACCAGACGTTTAAAGCAGAGATAATACCTATCCTTCTCAAGCTATGCCAAGAAATAGAAAGGGAAGGAAAACTTCCAGACTCATTCTATGAAGCCAGTATTACTTTGATTCCTAAACCAGACAGAGACCCAGTAAAAAAAGAGAACTACAGGCCAATATCCCTGATGAATATGGATGCAAGAATTCTCAATAAGATACTAGCAAATCGAATTCAACAGCATATAAAAAGAATTACCCACCATGATTAAGTGGGATTCATTCCTGGGATGCAGGGCTGGTTCAACATTCGCAAATCAAACAACGTGATACATCACAGTAAGGAAAGAAAAGATAAGAACCATATGAGCCTGTCAATCGATGCAGAAAAGGCCTTTGACAAAATTCAGCACCCTTTCCTAATAAAAACCCTGGAGAAAGTCGGGATAGAAGGAACATACTTAAAGATCATAAAAGCCATTTATGAAAAGCCCACAGCTAACATCATCCTCAATGGGGAAAAAATGAGAGCTTTTTCCCTGAGATCGGGAACGCGACGGGGATGCCCACTCTCAACGCTGTTGTTTAACATAGTGTTGGAAGTTCTAGCATCAGCAATCAGACAACAAAAGGAAATCAAAGGCATCCAAATTGGCAAAGATGAAGTCAAGCTTTCCCTTTGTGCAGATGACATGATACTATACATGGAAAATCTGATAGACTCCCCCAAAAGTCTGCTAGGACTGATACCTGAATTCGGCAAAGTTGCAGGATGCAAAATCAATGTACAGAAATCAGTTGCATTCTTATACACTAACAATGAAGCAACGGAAAGACAAATAAAGAAGCTGATCCCATTCACAATTGCACCAAGAAGCATAAAATACCTAGGAATAACTCTAACCAAAGATGTAAAAGATCTGTATGCTGAAAACTATAGAAAGCTTATGAAGGTAATTGAAGAAGATATGAAGAAATGGAAAGTCATTCCGTGCTCATGGATTGGAAGAATAAATATTGTCAAAGTGTCAATACTACCCAAAGCTATCTACACATTCAATGCAATCCCAATGAAAATTGCAGCAGCATTCTTCTCGAAACTAGAACAAGCAATCCTAAAATTCATATGGAACCACAAAAGGCCCCGAATGGCCAAAGTAATTTTGAAGAAGAAGACCAGAGCAGGAGGCATCACAATCCCAGACTTTAGCCTCAACTACAAAGCTGTCATCATGAAGACAGCATGGTATTGGCACAAAAACAGACACATAGACCAATGGGATAGAATAGAAACCCCAGAACTAGACCCACAGATGTATGGCCAACTCATCTTTGACAAAGCAGGGAAGAACATCCAATGGAAAAAAGACAGTCTCTTTAACAAATGGTGCTGGGAGAACTGGACAGCAACATGCAGAAGGTTGAAACTAGACCACTTTCTCACACCATTCACAAAAATAAACTCAAAATGGATAAAGGACCTGAATGTGAGACAGGAAACCATCAAAACCCTAGAGGAGAAAGCAGGAAAAGACCTCTCTGACCTCAGCCGTAGCTATCTCTTACTCGACACATCCCCAAAGGCGAGGGAATGAAAAGCAAAAATGAATTACTGGGACCTTATGAAGATAAAAAGCTTCTGCACAGCAAAGGAAACAACCAGCAAAACTAAAAGGCAAACAACGGAATGGGAAAAGATATTTGCAAATGACATATCGGACAAAGGGCTAGTATCCAAAATCTATAAAGCGCTCACCAAACTCCACACCCAAAAAACAAATAACCCAGTGAACAAATGGGCAGAAAACATGAACAGACACTTCTCTAAAGAAGACATCCGGATGGCCAACAGGCACATGTAAAGATGCTCAACGTCGCTCCTCATCAGGGAAATACAAATCAAAACCACACTCAGATATCACCTCACGCCAGTCAGAGTGGCCAAAATGAACAAATCAAGAGACTATAGATGCTGGAGAGGATGTGGAGAAACGGGAACTCTCTTGCACTGTTGGTGGGAATGCAAATTGGTGCAGCCACTCTGGAAAACAGTGTGGAGGTTCCTCAAAAAATTAAAAATACACCTACCCTAGGACCCAGCAATAGCACTGCTAGGAATTTACCCAAGGGATACAGGAGTACTGATGCATAGGGGCACTTGTACCCCAATGTTTATAGCAGCACTCTCAACAATAGCCAAATGATGGAAAGAGCCTAAATGTCCATCAACTGATGAATGGATAAAGAAATTGTGGTTTATATACACAATGGAGTACTACGTGGCAATGAGAAAGAATGAAATATGGCCCTTTGTAGCAACATGGATGGAACTGGAGAGTGTGATGCTAAGTGAAATAAGCCATACAGAGAAAGACAGATACCATATGGTTTCACTCTTAGGTGGATCCTGAGAAACTTAAGAGAAACCCATGGGGGACAGGAAGAAAAAAAAAAAAAAAAAAAAAAAGGAGGTTAGAGTGGGAGAGAGCCAAAGCATAAGAGCCTCTTAAAAACTGAGAACAAACGGGGTTGATGGGGGGTGGGAGGGAGGGGAGGGTGGGTGATGGGTAATGAGGAGGGCACCTTTTGGGATGAGCACTGGGTGTTGTATGGAAAGCAATTTGACAATAAATTTCATATGTTGAAAAAAATAAATAAACATAAAAAAATTCAACAACATCATGCCGGTCCTTCCCCCTGAGGACACAACGACCCCAGGCCCTTATCTGAAAACCCAACTCCTTACGGGGTAGGTTCTGTCCCAACACCAGCTGCCCGGTGCCTCACCTGGCTCCGCTTCCGCTTCCATCGCTCACAACAAAGCCAAGCTCCTCCTTGACCCCGGCCTTTGGCCTCGGAGTCAGACTGCTGGGAGAGTGCTCGGTCAGCCTCAGCTCCCGAGCGACCTCTCCGGAAAAGGCCATTCCGGAACCACAGTGCGCAAGTAAGCGACATTTCCTCCTAACCCCTTCACTCGTCCAGATACACTCTTCTCAGATGTGCCTCCACCACCGTCTCCGAGGAGCACAGCAGCCAGAGCCTGGCGACCACAATGGGGCAGAGTCACAAAAGGGCTCAACAAGGGTGGGTGGTTGTGTCTCTGCAGATGATTCGGGTGCACCAACACAGAAGCCCTTTTTGGGGGGGCTACCCTGTACGCTTGAGGGGCATCCCGCCCCCAGCCTGCTTCAGATTCTGGCTCTCCCTCTGTCTGCCCCTCCCCTGGCCACACTCTCTGTCTCTCTAAATAGTAAATAAACATTACGAAAATTAGAAAACAAACCACACCGATCAAACACTCCCAGAATAACTGTCACTTAAGCGATCCACTTCATCTCGTTGCCCTGCCATAGCCAGCCCGTCATCACAAAGCCTGCCCTGGGCAGGCACCTGACAGGGGAGGAGGGCGGCCATGGCAGTGGGGGATAGGGAGCTGGGAGGCTGACACCATCACCACCCCATGGACGCTGGCTGAGCGTGGGCAAACTGGATGGTCATTTTAGAAGAACGACGGGTACTAGGCAAGGACTACTGGGTTTCGTTTTCTCCTGTAACAAATGCTGATGACCAAAATGTTTACTACGACTTCTCAGTCTTCCCTGGCTTGCTCTTATACATGTGAGTAGCCTGTTAATCAACACATCATGAACTAGGAAAGATGAGTTCAATTTGAAGCATGTTTGAAGGCATCAAGGAGACCCCGAGGCAGTCACCACTGGAAGGACTGAGACCCCAACAAAAGGGAAGCCCGCTGAGCCAACTCTAATGTTCAGAGTCCTCTCTCTCCCTCAAGACATGTGAGGATTCTGAATTTCCTCAGGGATTGGAGGCAATATACCAACGAGCTGCAAAGGAAACCTAACAGAAAGGCCAGCAGAAAGTCGCAGCTAACCGAGCTCTGGACAGCACAGGGAGGCACAGAAAATGAGCCCGGCACTCGGCAAGCACTGCCTGAGAAGCTGACCCTTCCATCATGTCATTGTGCTGTGGAGAAAATAACTGGGCTTTGGGACCTAGCATCAAGGACGGGTCCTCGGAAATACTCCAGGCCTCCAAATGGAGAGCCTGGAGGTCTACACGGGGGTGGGGGACAGCGTGAGCCCAGCTCACACTGCACCTTACAAAGACTGAGCCCCAGTCTCAACTCACTCACGCCTGAGTGGGCCCAATAACCGCCGCACTCGGGGTGTGTGGGATGAAATGCTGAAGGAATACAACCACACGAAGAGCCTCTATGCTTCTCCATACAGTCCAGAACAAAAATAAAAACAAAGAAGAAATGAAAAGACAAGATAAGACAAAAAAAAAGACAGAAAAGAGAAGAAAAAAGAAGAAAAAAGGAAAGAAAAGAAAAGAAAAGAAAAAAATGAAAAGGAAACGAAATGAAGGGAAAGGAAAGGCAAGGAAACGAAAGGAAAGGAAAGGAAAGGAAAGGAAAGGAAAGGAAGGAAATGCAAGGCAAGGCAAGGCAAGGCAAGACAAGGCAAGGCAAAGCAAGGCCAGGAAATGAAAGGAATGCCTGGGTGGCTCAGTCGGGGAAGCATCCCACTTTGGTTCATGTCATGATCTGACGCTTTATGGTTTGAGTCCCGCATCGGGCTCTGTGGTGACAGTGAAGAGCCTGGAGCCTGCTTTGGATTCTGTGTCTCCCACTTTGTCTCCCCCTCCCCTGCTCAAGTTTTGTCTCTCTCTCTCTCTCTCTCTCTCTCTCTCTCAAAAGTAAATAATATTAACAAAAAAATTCTTTTAATAAGAAAAGGAAAGAAACAAACAAGCAAACAAAAAAAGAGAGGCACCTGGATAGCTCAGTCTACTCGTTTAAGTGACCAACACTTGGTTTCGGCTCACGTTTGTGAGTTTGAGCCCTGTGTTGGGCTCTCTACTGACAGAAAAGAGCCTCTCCTCAACAGTGTCTCTCTCTCCCCCGTCCTCTACCCCCACCCCTGCTCTCACTTTCTTTCTCCCTCAAAATAAATAGATAAACATAAAAAAAAAACAAAACAGGTTTTACATCATAACGACCCAAAGAAGAAAGAAGAGAAACAGACCAAGAGGAGACACATAGACTGGAGTTATTGGATGCAAAAGTCAACTGTCCAAAAACCATTCTTGACAAATGGGAAATTTTCAGAGACTCAAAACAGATTCTCAAACTGCAAATTATCAGAGCTAAACTTAAGATCTCCAGGTGCCTGGGTGGCTCAGTTGGTTAAGCATCTGACTTCAGCTCAGGTCATGATCTCGTGATTCGGGAGTTTGAGCCCCGCGTTGGGCTCTGTGCTGACAGTGCAGAGCCTAGAGCCTGCTTCGGCATCTGTGTCTCCCTCTCTCTCTGTTCTTCCCTTGCTCCCAGTCTGTCTAGCTCTCTAACATAATTAAAAGACTAAAAAATCTTGTCAATGGCATTAAGAACTCAGTCTGTGGGTTTCACATCAGACTAGACACAGGTGAATAGACTCAGTGAACTGAAAGATAGGTAGGTAAAAATATACCTAGACCATACACAGAGAAAACGTCCAGAAAATACAGAAGCCCAAAAGACACAGAAGATATGGTACAAAGGTCCAATAGGAACCCACAAAGTAGAGGAAACACAGAATGGGTAGTACCACTTCGCTACAAAGATAAGAATCAAAACTGATAAAAGAACCATGAGAGTGACTCCACAAAGAACACCCGAGGCAAAAAGATGTTAACAGTCACGAGAGGACAAAGATACCGCCTTCCATGGGACAACAACAACAACACTACCAGCTGACTCTTCAAGAAAAGCAAATGAAGCCAGATGATGGATTGGCATGTATGAAAGGTGAACTAAAATAGCCACCAACCTGGAAGTCTTTACCTAACAGAAACATTCTTCACAGTGAAGGCAAAGTAAAGATGTTTTTCAGGCAAAACAGAAGCAAAAACAAAAATAAAAACAGAAACAACAAACAAAAACAACACACACACACACACACACACACACACACACACACAAACCATGACGACACATCAACTACAGACACAAACTAAAATCAATATTAAAGCAGCTTGTTGCAGAAAAGAAATGTAGTCTCTGAAAGAAATATGAAAAAACAAGGCTTGCAGAACAACGTCACAACAGAAAGGGTAACTATGAGAACAAACCTTCACAAGCATTAAGTGCACGAAACAATGACAACAACGCCAAAATCCATCTAAGACTTAAAAATATGAGCCAACAAAAGGTGAAGAGGAGTTCAGTGTGGTTCAAGTGTCAAAGAAAAGAGCAGGGGCGCCTGGGTAGCTCAGTCAGTTGAGTGTCCGACTTTGGCTCAGGTCACGATCTCACGGTTTGTGAGTTGGAGACCCGCGTCAGACTCTGTGCTGATGACTCAGAGCCTGGAGCCTGCTTCAGCTTCTGTGTCTCCCTTTCTGCTCTGCCCCTCACCCGATTGTACTACGTCTCTCTCAAAAAACAAATAAATCTTAAAGCAAAGAAAAGACAAAAGGAGAGAGCAGTGTCTGGGAAGCAGTACAAGTCCTGAATCAGGCAGGGGTCAGTTTAAAATGCACCTGCCTCTAGAAATAGATATATTCCAATTACCTAACAGATCAGTGTACAATTAAAAACTCCCTCCTACTTCTTAAGGAAGGCTAGAGACCAAAAGAACACAGAACAGCTGGGACAAAGAAGAAACTAATAACACGGTACGTGTAAACGAACCTATCAGTCATCACATGTGCACAAATGCTGCAAGGAAAAGGTTGACTCTCAAATTCATTAGAAGGAAACTAAGCATACGCTGGTCACAAAGGTACACCTTAAAACGTAAGATCACAGACAGGTGGAAGTAAAAGATCCCCAGGCAAACCCTACCCAACAGAAAACTGATGTGGCCACTGGGACCCTCCAAGAAAGTAACCTCTATAGCAAAAAGCTCTACTAGAGACAAAGAGGCACATTTCGCGATGGAAGTTCCATCTACCAAGAGAACAAGACTTCCAACCTTGCATATACCTAATTAAGCAATCTCAAAACACAGAAAAAGTGACAAACATAGAAAAGGAAAAAGAGCCACATCCATAAGCACGATGGGAGACTTGACGATACATCTCTCAGTATCTGACAGAACTGACGACAACAGAAACCTCAAGGCAGTGGGACGGGGCTGTCCAATATGCGGTCACGTGCTCTATTGCAAGTACTTGAAACGCGGCTCCTCAGTGTGCGACGTGTGGAAAGTATAAAATGCACACCACATTTTAAAGACAACGTGATCAAAGAGAATTCAAAATCATTCATAATTTTTTCTCACGCCGGCTATACGCTGAAATGATATTTTGGATATGCCTGTTAGTTATATTATTAAACTCATTCTCGCCTATTCCTTACTTGGTTTCAAGTGGTTACTAAAATCTGAATTCTGTCATTAACAAACTTCATCTAACCTATAAATAGAGACTACTGCATTCCCCCAACACACATTATTTTCACGTGCCCGAGGAACAGTTCATGAAAACGAATATATGCCAGGCCATTAGGAAAGTCAGCTCATCTCAAAGGACTGAAATACTGCAGGGCATATTTAGGGATTGCATTAGATTCACAGTTCAATTCCCCCAACAATTCATCAAGCCCACAGTGATGGGATGAAGACAGGGAGACTTCCGGTGATGACCAGTCCTGGGCGGCTGAGAGAGCACCGTCACCCCTGCCACCACAGGAGGACAGGGAGAAGCAGGCTGTTGATGAACCAGGAAGCTGACTCTCACCTGACCCTGAATCTGCAGATGCCTTCATCTTGAGAACTTCCCAGTCTCCTCAACTGTAGGAAAGAAGTTTCTGTTTCTTATTAGGCAGCCAGTCTATGGTATTTTGTTACAACCACCCCAAAACACGGAGACAGATACCTTCATGGAATTAAGCTAGAAATCCGCACAAAGAGAACGAGAAAATCCCCCGAAACATCAAGATGTGTTATGCTCCTAAACATTGTGATGAATTAAGAAAAAGATGCCACAATGAAAGTTAGGAAATAGTTTCACATAAAAGATAATAAACATTTGGCTTATCAAAACTTGTGAGATCAGTAAAGGTGTGCTTAAAGGGAGGCTCATAGCTTTAGAATACATATATCATAGGATAGCTCAGTTGCTTGGTGACCAACTCTTGATTTTGGCTCAGGGTATGATCCCACGGCCACAAGATCAATCCCCAGCCTGGCTCCACACTGAGTGAGGAGCCTGCTTGAGATTCATTCTCTCTCTCTCTCTCTCTCTCTCTCTCTCTCTCTCTCTCCCTCTCCGTCTGACCCACTGCCCTGCTCATGCTCTCATTCTAAAATGAATCAACACACTAATAAGCAAATAAATACAATACACATACTGGAAAGGAACAAAGGCTAAAAATCAAATGAAGGATTTAGTTCAAGAACTACAAGATGGGACAGCAAACAATCACCAAGTAGACGGAAAACAAAAGGGCAGAAATCAGTGCTGCAGGAAACAAATAGTAAATGACAGAAATCAAAAAAGCCCAAGTTGGTTCTATGAAAAAGAAACAAAGCACAAAGTACCAATATCAAGAAGTTCTAAAGCAAATATCACACCAGATGCTGCAGATAGGAGGGATATTAGAAACCAGTTGACACTTACTCCTTGGAAAGTTTGGGAGGTCAGAGCAAATTCCTAGAAAACAAAATGCCTCATCTAAATAGACACAAGAAGATATGGGAAATCAGAAACATCCTATTTCCACTTAAGAAAGGAATCGGCGATGAGAACCCTTCTCACAAGGAAAACCCTACACCAGCTGTTGGCCTAGCACTTCTTCCCAAAAGAAAAGAACACACACACAAACTCTCCTGGGAAAGCACAAGGAGTGCTTCTCCCTACGTTGTTTTAGGAGGCCAGCACGACCTGGAACCCAAACCCAGCAAGGACAGCACAAGAGGGTGCAAGGGAACACCCACCTCTCTCTTGAATACACACGCAAGGATCCAAAGCACACGATTTACAAATGGAATCCAGTGAAGAGAGAATGCATAGACCTCAGGTTTGATTTATTCTAGAAGGGCAAAAGTTGTTTCAAGTTAAACCACAACATTGAAACAAATCACTTGTCCCCAAAGATGCACAAAACACATTTCAGAAAACTTAGTATTATGATTTCTTTGACGATTGTTAAAAAATCAGAGCAAACTAGAAATAGAGGAGAATTTTCATGTTTTGATCCAACTATCTACCAGTAATGCCACGGAAAGTGTCATATGTAGTGTTAAAATACTGAAGTCTTTGGGGCACCTGAGTGGCTTCTAGTCGGCGAAGCGTCTGACTCTTGATTTCAGCTCAGGCCGTGATCTCACGGTTCCTGAGTTCAAGCCTCGCATCAGACTCTGTGCTGACAGTGCGGAGTCTGCTTGGGATCCACTCGCTTTCCCCCCTCTCACTCCCCTTCCCATGCATGCTCTCTAAATCAATAAAGAAAGAAAGAAACTTTAAAAAATATTAAGTATACAAAACATTAGGAAAACCTTCTCTCTCGTATCTGGAAGGAGACAAGGACACCTACTCTCACCACTTCCATTCAACACAGTACTGGAGGCCCTAGCCAATCCAAGGCAAGAAACATACCAATGGTTATACGATTGGATAGAAACAAAAGACACTTACCACAAGGCAACACAGGGAATGTAAGGCAGACATACACAAGAATGTGAAAACCTCTGCCATTCACAGATGTATTCCACACACACAGAAAGAACTCATGCGAATCAACAAAAACCAAAACACACAACCTAATCACAAAGTGGCTTCCAAAAGGCAATTCTTTCACAAAAGAAACACGTGAGTGGCCAAGACACACACAGGGGCGGGTCCCACGAATACACCATACCTCCCAGCGCCTGAGCCCCAGCAACCAGCTAACACACGAGAAGAAGCAATACCAGGCATCAGCCAGCCCTGAGCTCCCGCACGCCGTTGCTCGTGGGGAACAGACACGTGCCACCACTCACGCCCTGCTCCTCCAAGGCAACCCAATACGATGCATGTGGATCTGCAGGCAGCCTCTGCACAAACCGGAGCACCCACAGGAGAAAGAATAAAGCGTGCTGTGCTCACACACTGGGCCTTCGGCAGCAGGGGAGGACCAGCACAGCCACGCAAGGAAAGCAGGTGCATTGCGCACACACAGCGCTCAAGGGTTGGCTCAACATGAAGCGAAGAACAAGCCAAAGCAATCGCTGGTGAAAGTCAAGACCGTGGTTACCTTTGGGGGACGTTCGGTGGGAGTCAGTAGGAGGTAGGAAGCACGGGAACGTTCCATTTCTTCATCCAGGTGGTGGTTCCAAGAACGTGTTCGCTGAGGGAAAGATATGGAAGATCAGCTGAAAGTAGTGGCCTAGGATGTTCCAAACGTCCACCGCGTGCCACACAAAAATGCAGCTCTGTGCGGGCAGCTAACCCCCAAGAGAAGCAAGGAAGCCCCACCCATCTGAGTGCGGAATCAGGAAAGGGCATCCGGACACCCGAGGAGCTACCGCCACACCCTACTCGCCTCCAGCTGTTCATCTGGGGGAGTCCACGTCGCCTTCCTCAACATAATTGGCCACAAGACACTGAATGCAGAAGCGGCTGGAAGAATAAAGATCTTGCCCTAAGCCAATGCCAATGCCAACGCCAATGCCACGCTTCTACACGGTGTTGTTCTGAAAATGTACGTATTTTTTGCATGAAAGGTATGAGTACGTTAATCTGTACTACTTTATTGTCTTTAAGTGAATTCATCACATCTGAGATGCTCGGATTTGGCTTGGTTTCCTTAATGTTTGTTTTTGAGAGAGAGACACAGGGCACGTGAGGGGAGGGGAAGAGGGAGATGGACACAGAGAATCTGACACAAGTCCAGGCTGGCAGCTGGCAGCACAGAGCCCCACATGGGGCTCTAAACCATCAACTGTGAGATCGCCACCTGAGCCAGAGTCGGACCCTTAACACAGAGAGCCACCCAGGCGCCCGCTTCAATTCTCGGTTCAACCTCACCACAGTAGAGATCAAGAGACACAACCCCCACACTCGAAGGCTCTCTGGGGCCCTCAATAATCCCCTGATGTCCAAGTGTCCCGACACCACCGAGTCTGAGAAACACTGACCCAGGGAACAAAGGACACTCTCCCCTTCTTCTCATCAACTTCCCAATTTCTATAGGGTTTCCCCAGCTCACCAAACTCTCTAGGGCCTGGCCCACAGGACGCAAGGGCCTAAGGCGGCCTTTGTTCGTGGCGGCCGCCTCGGGGGACAGAACGTGTGCAGCCTGTGCGGGGTCAGGGGACGGACAAGGCGGGAAGGTCTCCGACAGCCTCTGCGAGGGCGGGCGGCACACTCCTCCTTACACGACAGCCGCGGCTGAGGCGGGCACCCGGAGAACCTCCCAGAAGCCACTACCGGCAGGGAGAAGGGCCCTTACCGCCTGCCGAGCGGTTAAGCCAGCACTGCCACGGGAGGCGCCCCCCCACACACCCCACCGCCACAGAGCGGCCACCACGACTCCCGGGAGCCTGCGGGCGTCCACACGGACAGGCCGGCCTTCCTCCCGAGGGGGGCCAAACGCTGTCCCCCAAGTGAGCAGAACCAGGGCGCCCCGAACCACCCGGCCTCTCACGGCTGGCACTGCGGCCTCTGCGGGAGTCCGAGCGGCGCCGGGTCCACCAGAACTCACCTGCCTCGAACGGGACGGTCTTGGGAGAAACAGGGGCCCCACGGCGACATCCTCGTAGGTGGAAGACTTCTAGCAAGGGAGAAGCCGGAGGCTCAGAAGAGCACCGCCCTCGCCCTCCACAGCGCATGCGGGCTCCTACCGCCTTCAAGAACCTGCCGGCCTCCCGCCCACCTCTCCGCCTGGCAAATGCGCTGTGGCGCCAGCACCAACGGAACCCACTGCGTCAGGGAGGAAAGACTACCGGGTGGGACGCTGCACCGGCAGAGAATCCTCAACACGCACCCGCCCAGACGCACTGGGTTACAACGTCAGAGGCGAACCCGATCTCAGCTGCGGACCTTGGGCGATGGACACACATCAGCACAGGTTTGGGGCTGTGACAAAGGCCTCGCCCTGGTGGGGGTTTCGGATACCTGCTCAGGGGAGAGGCTGGGCCTCAGTAAGGGCAGGTATGTGTGTGAAATCTCTGGAGCTTCCTGTCACATTTGCTGAAACTGCTCTAGAAAAGTAGCCAAGAAGCCAAAACCACCCCCAAAAATATGCATGGGCGGGCCTCCGTGCAATCATAACCCAAGTCTGTGCTCTTGCCAAGCCCCTCCCCCACCCCCCTCCTCGGCCACCGACGGGGGCTCGGGAGCCTGTAAGAGCCCCGATGCCGTTGATGGGCCACGTTTGGGCCAGCTTCGGGACACCCTGGGCTACGTTGCAGCCTCGCTGCTCCTGACTGTCCATGTTTCCCAAAGCGCGAGAGCCCCCCACCCCTTGTCGCTTTTGGAGGACACACTGTGTCCCAGCAAAGCAGCAGTGCTGACTGCCCACCCACAGGCACACTCTGATCCGTGTGAGGTGGCATCTCAGTGTGGTTTTGATTCGTAGTCCCCTGATGAGGAGTGACTTTGAGCATCTTTTCTTTTTTCTTGTATTCCATATAATTTATCGTCAAATTGGTTTCCATTCAACACCCAGTGCTCATCCCCACAGGTGCCCTCCTCAATGGCCATCACCCACTTTCCCCTCTCCCCCACCCCCCATCAACCCTCAGTTCGTTCTCAGTATTTAAGAGTCCCTTATGGTATGCCTCCTTCCCTCTCCGCAACTCGTTTCCCCCTTTCCCCTCCCCTCTGGTCTCCTGTGAAGTTTCTCAGGATCCACGTATGCATGAAAACATATGGTATCTGTCTTTCTCTGCCTGACTCATTTCACTTGGCAGAACACCCTGCACTTCCTTCCACGTTGCTACAAATGGCCAGATCTCATCTTTTCTCATTGCCAAGTAGTATTCCATTGTATATAGAAACCTCATCTTCCGTATCCATTTGTCCATCGACGGGCATTTAGGCTCTTTCCAGCATGTGGCTATTGTTGAAAACGCTGCTATAAACATTGGGGTACGAGTCCCCTGTGCATCAGCACTCCTGAATCCCCTGAATTCTAGCAGTGCTATTGCTGCGTCATAGGGTAGATCTATTTTTAACGTAGTGAGGAACCTCCACACTGTTTCCAGAGCGGCTGCACCAGTTTTTCTTCCCACCAACAATGCAAGAGGCTTCCTGTTTCTCCTATCCTCTTCAGCATCTGTTTTGTCCTGATTTGTTCATTTCTGCCACTCTGACCGATGTGAAGTGGAATCTCAGTGTGGTTTAGGTTTGTATTTCTCTGATGAGGAGTGACGCTGAGTATCTTGTCATATGTCTCTTGGTCATCTGGATGTCTTCTTTCGAAAAGTACCTATTCATGTCTTGTGCCCATTTCATCACCCGATTATTTGTTTTCAGGTGTGGCGTTTGGTGAGTTCTTTATAGGTGTTTGGATACTAGCCCTGTGTCTGATACGTCAATTGCAAATACCTTTTCCCATTTCATCTGTTGTCTTTTTGTTTTGTTGCTTGTTTCCTTTGCAGTGCAGAGGGTGTTTATCTTGATAGGGTCCCAATAGTTCATTTTCGCTTTTAATTCCCTCGCCTTTGGAGACGTGTCACGTAAGAAATTGCCACAGCTGAGGTCGGAGAGGTTCCGTCCTGCTTTCTCCTCTCGGGTTTTAAAGGTTTCGTGTCTCACATTCAGGTCCTTTCTCCACTTTGAGTCCATTTTTGTGTATGCTGTAAGAAAGTGATCTAGTTTCATTCTTCTGCATGTTGCTGTCCAGTTCTCCCAGCACCAGTGGTTAAAGAGTCTGGTTTTTCTCCATTGGATACTCTTTCGTGCTTTGTGGAAGATTAGTGGGCCGGGCCATACATTTGTGGGTCTGAATCTGGGTTCTCTGTTCTGTTCCATTATCCTATGTGTCTGTTTGTGTGCCCATACACACTGTCTTGATGATAACAGGTTTGTAGCAGAGGCTACATTCTGGGACTGTGATGCCTCCTGCTTTGGTTTTCTTGTTGAATATTACTTTGTATATTCGGGGTCTTTTGTGCTTCCATACACATGTTAACATTATTTGTTCTAGCTTTGAAAAGAATGGTGGCACAATTATGATGGGGATTGCATTGAAGGTGTTTGCCTTTCTCTTGACTGCAAATGGCACCATGTACCTACGGTCAGTTTCTGTGTGCAAAATGATACGTTTTATCTTGTTAGAGTAGGTTTTCCGGAGAGGAAATGCTCTAATAGCCTACTATCTGCGTATATTTCATGCACTCCTGGCCTGGGGGCTCCGGGGTGGGTTTGCACCAGGTGAGGCAGACCAGAGGGAAGGGCCTGGTGGCTGGCTGCGCTGGCCCTAGGGCTGGGGAGGAGGCCCTGAGAACCTGGTGGGGCGGGCCCGGAAGGCAGGAGCAGCCTGAAGCCCCAAGCTGGCTCCACCAACTTCCCAGTGAGCGGCCCAGCGTGGTGTGGTGCCGGGCTGCGAGGTGCCTTGTGGTGCGTTTCGGGATGGAAGAGGAGGCGGGCGTGGGGCCAAGCCAGGAGCAGCCTGCAAGAGTCCCGGGTTTGGAGAACGCCCGGGCTTGCGCCACAGCGCGTTGCCAGGGTCCTCTTGTGCGGCCTCTGCCATCCGCCCAGGGCCCGGGGCCCGCTCGGAGGGCGGCAGCAGGGTGGCAGGCTGGCAGGCAGGCAGGCAGGCAGGCGCCTCCGCTTCCAACCCGCACCGCACGGCACCACGCCGGCGGCTTACTGGGAAGAGGGTGGAAGCGAGCATGGGGCATCCGGCCGGCCGTGCCTTCCGCCCCCCCCCCCCCCGCCGGGTTCTCAGCGCCTCCTCCCCAGCCTCAGGGCGAGCGCAACCAGCACCCCACGCTCCCCCCCCCCCCCCCGCCTTTCCCTCCCGCTCGCCCCACCTGGTGCAAAGCCACCCCGGAGGCCCCAGCGCCCCCAGAGAACATCACCAGCCCCAGCCCGCTGCCCTAGCTGGGCCTCGCGAAACGCCCGGGGCCCTGGGGAAGAGGTCTCCAGGGAGGGAAGAGGTCCGGGACCCAGGGAGCCCAGGGCCGCGGCGGAGTCGGAGACTGGGGACTCGCTGCCCCGCCCTCCCGCCGGCTCCAGGGTTCTTGTATCCACCCACCCAGCCCCCACCCTCCAGTCCCCAGGCGCCAGCCCCCGGTCGCGCCCTCACCGCACCCCCCCCCACCCCTCCGTGCGGGTGGGGTGCCGGTGTGGGTGGTGTGTCAGGAAAGGTGCACAGCTGGGGCGTGGCTTCCAGCCGGTGCGGTGGGATTTGGCCTGGTGCGGGGAGCGGGGAGCGGGGAGCGTGCTCCTTGTCAAGTGCCCTGGGGTTGCGGGCTGGGGGGGCGGGGCGGCGCGGGGCGGGGCGGGGCCAGGCCAGGCCAGGTCAGGCCTAGTGTTGCACTTAGCACCTGTCTGGCGGTTTAGAAGCTGAATCAGCTGGAGAAGAGGTGGTGAGGTGAGGTGGTCTGTTGACTCCAAGCATAGCCCGAGCAGGGGCTCCGCACTGGTCAGTTCTGGTCTCTGCGCTGGTCAGTGCGGGCCCCTTCCGGACCTGGCCCCCCGTGTTATTGACCGAATGAGGGAATGAAGGGCGGAAGGGAGTGTTCACTGTGTAGGGAGGGTTGTAGAATGGAGGCCATCGTGGCGAAGCATTGGATGATGGGTTCTATACATCGTACTTCATTCTTTAGTTTTAGTATCAAGTTTTAGTATCGCTTTTTACATGCTGTCGTCACATCCGCGTATGCCTGGCAGTTAGCAGTGACTGATGCTGAGGAGTGCCCGTGTAGGTCTAGGTGGAGAGTTTTAGTTTTAAAAGCCTTTGGGATTCTTTTGGTAAAAGAATGTAAGGGGCCAGAAAGCTAGAGTCCCTTTTGTTTTTCCCTTTCAAAACCTCAGAGGGGCGCCTGGGTGGCTCAGGCGGTTGAGCATCCGACTTCTGCTCAGGTCCTGATCTCCCGGTTTGTGGGTTCGAGCCCCGCGTCGGGCTCTGTGCTGACGGCTCAGAGCCTGGAGCCTGTTTCAGATTCTGGGTCTCCTTCTCTCTCTGCCCCTCCCCTGCTCACATTATGTCTGTCTGTCTGTCTCTCTCTCTCTCTCTCAAGAATAAATGCACATCCACTCTTATGTGGATCCTGAGAAACTTACTAGAAGACCATGGGGGAGGGGAAGGAAAAAAAAAAGGTTAGAGAGGGAGGGAGCCAAAACATAAGAGAGTCTTAAAAACAGAACAAACTGAGGGTTGATGGGGGTGGGAGGGAGGGGGGGTTGTGTGATGGGTATGGAGGAGGCCACCTGTTGGGATGAGCACTGGGTGTTGTATGGAAACCAATTTGACAATAAATTTCATATTAAAAAAAATTACACATTAAAAAAAATTAAACAGGCAAACCCTCAGAGGCCAAATTAAAAGGAAAAAAACCCCGTGAGGATAATGCTGTTCCCAGGGATGGAACTATTTAAAGTAATATTGACAGTTTATAATAATCACAATACACTTGTGAAAAAGACAAGGGGAGAAATACATAATTGTACGAATTTTGCCTTATTAACAGTATGCCTGGCTTCATCTTGGGATGTGCATACCAAGCTTAAAAGTGGAAACATTATTGGAAAAAAGGACTTTTTTTTCCCTTATGCAGAAAAGTATGATCTCCAGTTCCCTGGAGTTTTTATGGCATAGAAAGGAGATGTTAACACAGCCTGCTGTGAATAGAAGATGTGAAAGATAGTCAGGACCTCAGTGATTTCTGCATGAAAGCAGTCAGCAGAGTAGCTCGTTTATGTGCTGTCAGCACCCTAGCAGTGAGCGCCGAGACCTGGAGGAACTAGAGGTTTTCACTGAGGAGCCTCATAAGGAAGCTTGGAGGGTCTGTGCCCAGCCCCTGTGGCAGGCACGCTGACTCAGGAGGGACTCATCACAGGGTCAGTGCAGGGGGCACGCCAGGAAACTTAAATCCACAGGATACTGTAAATTAGCCTTTCACCCAAATTGTAAGGCAGATATTGAGAGAGCTTTATTTTCTTCGGTTGGAGTCCTGATGTTATTGTTAATTAATAATTTCCTGAGTACCTTATTATCTTGAATGCATTTCAGTTTAAAGTACAGGTAAATTGGTTCTTCTCACTCCCGTCTTTTATGTGTCCCTTTATAGAATTCTGCTTCAGATGAAATGTTTCCAGGTAGTGTTAGGCTTGGTTTTATCAGAATCATTTAAATAAACTGTAGTTTCTAATGTGATTGATAGGGTGTGATCACTGTGAGCTGTGGTCTCAACCTGCTGTTGACATTTAAACAGATAAAGCTGACTAGATATAGCCATTCAGGTGCTAAATATATTTTACATCTACTTCTAACAGCACAAGTGGAAGTATTAAGAGATCTGGCTTCATTGTCATTGAGCTGTGAAGTATTCAACCTTGTCTGCCCGCGCTTAGTACTGTTGACTTTTTTATTTCTGTTGGAAGATTAAAATTAAATGCTTCACTTTTTTTGTCAGCTTTTGGGAGTTAAATTGACATTTAAGACTGTAAAATTTTTTACTGAGTGCTTCAATGTCAACAAAGTATTCTTGGAGGATTATATTTTTCAAGGGCACTGCACAAAGGTTCATTGATCAGATGTGATTTATTGCAATTTTTTTATTTGAGCTCTTTTTGTATATTTATTGAAGTTCCCATATTTCGTATTCTAACTATATTAGAAGAGATACTTCACCAAATAGGTACTAAACATGCTACGAAAGATCTGGAAGCACATTGTTCTGATTCTAGGCTGTGATTTTTATGATTTTGATTTCTTTGTTTGAGGACTTAGCGGTTAGAAAATTGAAAACAATGGTGTATACCTGTTACACTGAAAGGAGTGTTGCTGTTGCTCACGTGGGTACCGATTATCTGTTGGTTAACTATGTTCCAGTTACAGTCTGTCTGATACCAACACCGGGTTTGTTGCCTCTGAAATTAGTTTGCTTTCTCATTTTTGAGTATAGGCTAACCTTATTTCTTTATGCAATTAAAAAAAATTGTTGGTACTATGCTTTTTAATGATGAAATATTTGTTCTTGAGATCAATAATAAAATGTCAGTACTTCCTGGTTTGCAGAATCATCACAGATTTTTGACTCTAAAATGATCATAAAAGCAGATAACTTATCCATTGTGTATTCTTACATTGTGTGCTACCAAAATAGTAATATAGTGAATCACTTGGGATAAATGTCCGAAAAAAATCTGAAATGCCATTCTTAATGTGAATAAATTGAAAGCTGCAGAAGTAGGAGGGAGATGGCCACTGAGAAATGTATTTGATGATAAACATACTTAAAAAAATATCAGCTACCGTGTATGCATTTGTGTTTTATAATGTTCCATTTTAAATGTTGAGCGACTCCAAAAGATATTTTTGCGAATCGGTAGAAAAATATTTAAAATTACTTAGCCCATCTGATACACTTAGCACTGCTCAGCGGCATCACGTTGGACTTTAAATCTTAAGAGTGTTATTATTGAAAGTTAGGAACACTCACTGAAACATTAAAGTCTTCTTGGTGGAATAATTATGGAATGCGGGTCTATTCCAGTTAGAAAGGAAAGCAAGTACTCCATTTTGGGGCCAGAAATTTCTAATCGGATGAAAAGTGTGATTTAAGATCTAGGCCTCTCCTTAAACTATCAGTACTGTGTTCTTCAAATTCAAATCATATTTTATGTTAAATTTACTTAGGATCAAAACCATTCAAGTGCAAGATATGCCACTTCGCAACGGCTCAGCTTGGCGATGCCAGAAACCATGTCAAAAGGCACCTTGGGATGAGGGAATACAAGTGTCATGTCTGTGGGTGAGTAACCTGAAACCATCTCTGCCTTGGTGAGCCAGGCAGCATGTGCGGGATAGCCATTGTTTCAGAATTCAGAAGTGATATGAGTAAGAGTGGCTAAAATTATGCTTGCGTACCCTCCTTTCCATTGTTATGGTAAATTCCTTAAATACAGTTATGACATTCTTCTCCCACTTCTAATCCTCTACTGCAGATGAGCAATTTTATGGGCTACAAGGTCAATTTGAACCCGTAATCTGTAAATTGACTAAATTATAGGATGTTCATTCACATTGCCAGAGAGAACCGTAAATTCCATTTAAAGACATAAAAAATATACATAATACAGCTTTAGGAACGTATATGTATTTTTTTTTTCTTTTGCCATACTGCTTTAATTTTTAATCACATTAATGGCTAGATATCCCGGACATATCCCATAAAGAGAAAGGCAGAAAAAGATTTAATTTCAGACAACTGGTCACTGATTGTGGCAGAGATGAAGCTTAAATAAACAGTGTATAATGTATGTTTTTGTGTAACTTTATTCCAAAACTTGTTTGCCATTTTTAGTTAATGACTCTTCCTCTAAAGAATCGTTGCCGGTGTTAAGCTGTCACTCAGATGTGTTGCGTTTAATAGGAAGCACTGAGATGCCTTAATGCACAACTGATTAATTTAGCAGAAATGTTTCAAAGGTTTTAAAATGCCATGACATCTATGGTATATCATAGGACATTCAGAGCTGGATTTTAATACCCTCTCTCTGATTAAAAATATATTTTAATGCTATTATGCTAGAGAAATTAACTAATATGTGTATCCTGTGAAAACACTTTCTGTGAAACCTGAGAAACGTGCAATTCTTACGGCCGATTCCCTAAATACTACAGGCTCAATTAAATTATGCACTGTGCACATGTTATATTAGGTTTCCCTTTTTAGTGGAAGATTTAGTGGGCAAATATCTTTTAAGTCAAAAACAGCCTCTGTCTTTTGTTGGGCAGTCATGTCATGCCAGGATGCCGTTGCATTTTTTGACCCTTAAGATAGTTTTACAAATAACTTTGCAAGCAGTTTTATTAACCACGGTCTGTGATTTATTCATTGGCCGAATTGATGGCTCAGTAACTTGCAGCTAAAGTAAATGAAGATGAACCTTTGCCCTCAAGCCCCCTGAAGATCAGTGGGGAATGAGTTTTGTTGCCACTGGCTTTAGCTGCAAGGGTTGAGTGCCAAATGGTTCATTTTAATTGCTCTAGGTCTTGGAATTTTAAGAGATACCTCATTTATTGTTTTTACCGTATGAGTTGTAGGAAAGAGGAAGGCCCTGACTCCAATGAGAATTTGCTATTAGATGGCACTAAGCAGTTTCTTCCTCAGATCTTCAAAATAATCGGGCAGTTTTTGCGTGCTCTGTTATTAGAAATCTAATTCCTCCATTTTTTTTTTTTAATTTTTATTAGGGTTACTAAGTCTTGGGAAAGAGAAGAAACTTTTTTGGAGACTAGTTTCTGACCTAAGTAGCATCCAAAGCAGTACAGGATTGGTTGGCTTTGATTGTCCTTTTTAAACCCACTTGGCTCATTGCTTGTTACCGCACACCACTGACATGTGACACTCGTCTATTTGCTCGATTCCCAGGATGAAGAGTTATAAATACATAGAGATACATTGAGTTGTGTGCTGATGCCACAGAGGTCTGAACGTATGCACGGGAGCGGCAATCTAGATTCCAAAACTGTGTCTTTGAGAATGATGGTAGTCATTGAACTTTATTTCGCTTTGAAATAATAGTTGTCTTAATTTTTTGTAAGTGAAATTTGATTTAAAAGTTATAGAACAATAACTTTTCTAGGGTACATCTTGTCACGGTGACGCTGAAAGTTCTGAAGAATTGTAGTAAACCCAAGAAGTGTTTGTCTGTGGAGTTGAAACGAGCAGTTTCGATGAGTTAGGTCTAACGAGTTAGAACCCTCTCAGGGGAAAGAAAAAGTATTGTAGGGCGTTCTGTATTTCCTGTATTTCAAATGGATAGGGCAGTAGGTAGGTTAAAAACTAAAGTGAGAATCATGATAAAAAGCAAGAATTAGCCGTCAGCTTAGTGGCAGTAGCATTGGTACATTAACACTGGTGACAATGTCAATTCATTATCATTGATGGCTAAATGATCCTAGAAATGCTCAGTGGACCTATTAGTTCCTGAACATAAGCAGCCCATGCTGCATGTCTTCATTAGCAATTTTAATTGCTATAAATTTTACCTTTTAAAAAAATCATGCTTTAAAAGGTGAAGCGATCTTTCAGGAACATTAACTCTATAATTTTGTCACAAACAGAAGGCCCTGCACTGTGTTTTCTTTTCTGCAGTACTTAGGATCTTCATCTCTGGCTTTTAGAGTTTTATGAATAACCTTTTCGTTACCTGAATTGCAAGAAAATAAACTGCTTTTCAAATAGTTCTGACTGACTAATGTATAAAAACAATGGAGCAGACATTTTAAAAATGAAATTAATACTCACAATGTTGTATTCTTTTGTCCTAGTAACTCTTGCTTTTCTTGAAAAAAAAACAACCCTCACATTTTATAGCGAAATTGATGGAAATAGTAAACTGCGCGTTTTGTTGAATTGAGCACATTAGATTCTTTGTAATTGGTTTTTCATGTCTGCCTTTCTAGAAGATTGTAGACGCTCATCAGATAGGTATCTCGTGTACTTTTACTAAGGCTTGGCTGAAGAGTTGTGCGTTAGCTACCCCCTTAACAAAGACTGCCTTTTAAAACTTTTATTCCAGTTGTTTGCGCCTACAGTGATTTTCTTTGACTCGTTAAGCTCGGTTTTAAGATAATTGTCTCCATTTCATCGGCAAATCTTAGCTAAGGTATATTACGGATGTAAGTCAGTTTGACAAAAGTAGCTGAATGTGTTAGACGTCTAATTCCTATCAGGTAGCTAGGGTTCAGAGTTCAGGATTTAAGTTTTGTTTACCCATGGTTTATATATGTGCCCCCGACATGGTAAAAATTTCGAAAATGTATTGCTTTGCGCTTCTTGTTTTAAGAACCTGTTGTTGATCACTTTATTTAGAAGTCTTTTATTTTACTTTCACTTTTAAGAGGAGGAGTTTTTGAACAATAAGTTTCTTAACGTTTTTCTGACATGTGAATGTGATCTCAAGTGGGGTTTTATAGAGTATAGGTTGTATTTTTATTCAGCACTTACTGGGTAGTTCACATGAGCATGTGCTGTGGAGCTGACAAGGGTTAGTGGGGAGAGAAGAAGTAATAGAGCATCTCTCTGCAGAAGTTAATCATGTTTGTTGGGAACGTGTGTTTAGAAATAAGTGAAACACATATTTCCCTAAATTAGTGATTCCTACCTTCGACTACTAAAAACACAACTTGAAATCTGGGTGGCTTATAGACCCCATGTTTCGTTAAATCTGTTTAAATTTACGTCTCTCTGTCTCTGTGTGTATCTACACATGTAATAGGGTTTGTGATCCTGTCCATAATAAATGGTATTTATGCGGTGGTGTTGTTTGTTAACATTCACTTCATTTGTTGATCTCATAGTGTCATGATATTGTTCATCTCATGTTTATTATCCCCATTGTACAGATGGTAAACTTGAGATTAAAAGTATTTTTGGCAATGGAGTCAAATTATGTACTGGTAAGAGTAGACCACGGTTTCCTTACTTTTAACTGTCCCTTTATTTTTTTAATTTTTATTTAAAAATTTTTTCTGCTTTGTGCATTATCTGTTGGTTTGTTATTGACTTTAATTTGTACTTATTTTTTTCTCTCTAGGTTATTTTCCCCAGAATGTAATAACTGTAATTTACCTACCTCCTTCCAGCCCCTAGCCAATTTTGTTTTCTGCTTTTGCTCAGGTTTCTGTTCTTTTGAAAACTTGCTTGCATGGTAGTTTCCTTCAGCATTCTGGAATTCAGTCTGTTTTTGTGTCTCTTTCTCTGTTTCACTTTCTCACATTAAAGCATTGTTTTCAGTAACTTTATCATTCTTCCCCTTTGTTGTGTATGTGTTGGTAGTCTATTGCACTGGAGTGGTTACAAATTGAACATCGTATAATAGAATTAAGTGCCAGGACAGGTGAGAATATTCTTACCTTTCCATTAGGATGAGAGGGGTGAAGATTGATCAGCTTTGGTTACTGTGTTTGTTTTTTATGATCAGTTACTTAGGGAAAAAAAAAAAAAAAGAGTAGCAGACCAGTGTGATTTCCACCAACCTCATAAGTGCTCGCTGAGTGCTGCATGCCTTGATTCACAGAGACCCCAGTACGCGTAGTCTGGGGATTAGGTTATTTTCTGAAGGACTTCCCTGTGTCTGGTCTTGAATCTTGTGTGTCGAGTTAAGTAGTAGAGTAGAATTTACCTAATCAGGAGAGAATAAGGGCATTTTCTTAAGTCTGTTACATCCGGGTTCACGAAAAGATTCTAGACATTTTCTATTGTGTATTGATGTGCTTATGAGCTGTTTATTCTTATTTGGTTTAAGAAACCTTAAATAGAAAGTTACTAATGCAGTAAAACTCTTTGTGTGTGTGTGTGTGTGTGTGTGTGTGTGTGTGTGTGGCATTACCTAGTTTTTGTGCATTAGAAGGGATCTCTATGTAGATGATTATAATGTCACTTTCTGACCTTTGCAGCTTGAATAATTGTAAATCATTGCTTCATAATGTGTCAGAGAATGTCTGTACTAGGCAATTAAATGGCAGAATATAATAGACCAAATTATTGCCTGTCATGTTTTCAACAACACAGTTAGTATTTGAGTTACACTTAATCATTACGTGCATTAGCAACTTCATTGGAATCCAGCTTCAGGCTGAGCATGAAATACATTACATTATTTAAACCTCTAATGGTACAAGTCATTTATTTGTGTTGAAGTCTACAACATGCAGAGTTTCATAAAGCAAGGAACACTTGAGAGCTTAATTTATCCAAATCAAAGTCTAAATGCAGATAAACACAAGTGGCAAAAATTAGTAATTTTTATAGGCTGGAAATATTTAAAAATACATGGTTGTGGGTAATTGTAGGCAGCAGGAATAAATTAAAATCACTATTTTTAGTCTGTTCTGAGAACTAAAGCTGTGTATACCTAAATCATTAAAAGCACCATGGAATTGCATTTTTAGCTGAACAATTAATTATACCCATCATATCTACAGATGTATCCAGCCAGATAACATAAGCATTTGGTTTGACTGGTTGTTTTGGTTAAAAAGATATAGATAGAAAGAGTTTGTTTTATGGTCTGGCATGAATTATGCTGGTAACAATGTAAAATGCAGGTTCTCTCAGTTTTGTAAAAAATTTAAATTAAGATTCAAATACTCTTATTTTAAAGGGTATATTACGTACTTTATGTATATAATATATTGATGCTTTTTGTTTGATGATATATTTTTTGCCTTTCGTTTGAAATTGAAAAATGCCACGTAGTGATTACTGTCTCTCTTCCTGTCAGCGAGGAATATAAAATTAACATTGTTAGTTTATTCCTCTGGTGCTAGAGTCCTTGAAGTCCCGTTTAGTGAATGATCATTGTCTTCGATTTTTTTACGTCCAAATCACTTTGTAATTTGAATGTCTAAAAGACATCTTAGTTATAATATGAAAATAAAAAACACTCTTTCTCAGATACGGATTCTAGGGTATTTTACAGGGAACTCTTGTAAATCCAGGACAGATTTGGGAGTGAGATTGGGACAGTGGAGGAGATGGTGAGAGGCTTTGCCACCCCCACGCCTTACTCTCCATTTTGTAGTGGTGTTTTCTTGAATTTTCGTCATGGAAGAGGGGGTCATAGGTTTATTTCGAGGCAGTGTGTATCGTCAACCTGTAATGAAATAGAAACACGATACACGTTGTCATTTCTTGGTGTTGTAGTTGACAGCATTGGCCCAAGATCTTTTTCAGTGACAAATTCCTATGTCAGGGACTTTTTTATTTTTTTGCTTTATTTTTATTTGAAGATGGTTCCGTGGTGATTTTAAGATCCAGTTGTGGAATCTCAGGATTCTTTAGCTCTCCTGATCCATACGGTGGAATAGGGGGGGATAGCCAGTCTTCTGGTTTCCTTTGCCTGTCCTGTGATTTCTTTGCGGGGAGGGAAGTTAACCTGTTTTCTCCTTCCTTCTTCCTGCTCATGTGGTTCTGAAAGGCGTTTACTTTCTGAAAGGTTTTGCTCTTTGATTTGTCTGAGTCTGAGTAAGAGGAGGTGTTGGAAGTGTACATAGGAGGGAAGCATAACCAGGTCTTGATTCAGGCCCTGTAGGGCACACTCTTGAGAGTGTCCTCTCTGTGCAGACCCAGTGACCAGCTGGTGCAGGGGCCTTGCCAGGGCTTTGCCATCATGTGCGCCAAGCAGGAGAGACAGACGTGAAGAGGGACGCACGAGGGGTAAGAAAGAGCAAGGGACAGAGGTCTGCGGGGAGTGCTTGGCTCTGCTTAGAAACACCAGGAAAGGCTTCCTTGGGAGGTTATGTTTGAGTTGGGTCTTAAAGGATGAGGACGTGTTCGCCAGGCTAATTTGGACAGTTTCAGTAGATGGAGCAAAAGAACAAAAGTAGTGAAGTGTAGAATAGCATGACATCTTAAGAACCTTGCAGGAATTTCCTGGAGTATAAGTGGCTGATGGGGTGAAGTGGAGGGTTTTAAAAATACTAAATAAACAGTTACGGAACATCAATACATGCCACTGCTGTTGGTCTTTAGGGCTGAAGTGGCCAAAATAATAGCCGCTTCAAAGGGAAGGAGAAAGCTCAGGTAAAGACACGTCCAAGTCTCGCTGGACCAATTCGGAAGGTTGCGTTTCGTCGGGTAGCCAGCACTTGGGACGCAGGTGAGTGGGAGTTAGGTAACCGGGGCAGCCCATTCCAGGCAGGGTTTGGGGGTGTTCAGTACCTGTAAGGACGGTAGCCCCGCCAGAGTTGAGGTGGTGAAGCAGGGAGGACCTCCCTGGGGGGCTGGGCGAGGCGGGCCGGGCCGGGTCACAGAACTGTGGCATGTTGCCTAGTGAGTGCTGGCCTTTGCGCCACTCCTTTTTGACTTGTCTGCTGTCCTCCAGTTTTCTGGACTGTGAGGAGTCAGGGAGGGGACGAGGTGGAGAGCCTGCTAGGAATCAAGGGGCAAAGTTATTTTTATGAGAATTTCACTGTTTGTAATTTCAAGTAGGGATGCTATTGATTGTGGGTAATTGTGATGAAAACTGGTTGATCCCAGTTCCGTGTAAGCTGAGGCAGCATAGTTCCAAATAATAACTGCAGGGACGGGGGCCCCTGGGGGGCTCAGTCGGTTGAGCATCTGGCTTCGGCTCAGGTCATGGTCTCACAGTTCACGGATTCGAGCCCGGCGTCGGGCTCGGTGCTGACGGCTCAGAGCCTGGAGCTGCTTCAGATTCTGTGTCTCCGTCTCTCTCTGCCCCTCCCCTGCTCTCACTCTGTCTCTCTCTCAAAAATAAACATTAAAAAATTAAAAAAAAAAATTGCAGGGACGTAGAGTTGTGTGGCCACGCTGCAGATGTCCGTGTGCTGCTGGTGCCTTGGACGTTGGTGTTCCAGTTGTGTTTCCGTGTGCAGGTCATGTGCATGGGAAACCATCCGTGTAAAGATGCATACTAGTTAGTCATGTGCTCTCTTCCTCTACTTCTTAGTCCTTGGGTGCTTTTCTCGTGGGTACCCGTGGGCTCTGCCTCCACATCCTCTGTCTGCTCTCGTTCGGCCCTGGACACCTCTGCTCCCCTTGCTGCCCTTGTAGCGTTTTAACAAGAACTAGCACAAAGGCTTTATTACCTGACTCCCAGAGTGCCAAGGAACAATGGTTCCAAGCACAGCAAGTGCTCCTCTCTGGATCTACGAGTTTTCAGAATGTTGTTTTTGTACTGCTGTTTCCATTTGATGCCGAGGCGCTGCAGGAATCTATTGGGCTGGACCAAAGGATGGTTGTTTGGAAGGACTCAGAGAGAGTTAGTTAGCATGTTGAATACAGTTAGGTTTCCGTGTGGTTCTTGAGGAGCTGGAAGATCCTTCTATGTTGTCTGCCTCAGTAGAAGATCTTCCTTCCTACTGTGTTTTGGAAGGTGCTGCTGTAAACGAAAGGGGTGGGAATGGTCTCGTGCTGGTAACACACCAGGTAATTGTCGTGATCATAGTAGCAAATGGGTATGGGTTTTTAATATTGTGGCCAGTCAGTGCTTCAAAACAGAAATTTGCACTAGTCTGAAAAATTGGAATGCGCTTAAATATTAAAAAGGCATTTCAGTGTCCCCCAATGGAATTTGTTTTAAAAACAGGGTTTTAGAAGTCACACTGTTGTCTGGTCTAATCTCTCTGGTAGACAGATTTAAAAAAATTGGGGTTAGGGTCTTAGGTGACTTCTTGAGAACGGAGACGAGAACTCGGAACTTCTGACTCTAAGGTTGATGTCGTTTCCATTTACTCCACGGGCCTCCTTCCTGTTCAGTCTGAGTTTATTCCTGATACTCTTCTTGTTTCCGTGGTTTTGGCCTCCAGTCTTTTAACAAGGGAAGCGATGGTTACGTGTTTAAGCAGCAAACTTCATTAATTGATCCATGTGGTCATTTACGTTTTAAACCTTTTCCGAGTGCCAAACCTTTAGGAACTGTAATTTTGAGAAGTAGGGTTGGGGAGTCCTTCATGTTCAGTGGCCACTTGTCATCAGAGAGGTCATTTCATAGAAGGTGACGAAGGTGCTCAAGGAGGTGCGTCTTGATACGGTTGTTTCCACTGTGGGTGAGACGATGAGCAGAGGCGATGCGCGTGAGATCAGAACAAGCTGGCTCGTCGGACCTAGCCCTCGCCTTGTCTTGCGCTGGGAACAAGCACCACTGTTAGGGTGCACCGTTGGCCTGATGCCCCCTTTGCCTGATCGTGTCA